>NW_024098472.1:0-210576 GCF_016545835.1 Crotalus tigris | reverse complement strand
TCCCTTTCCTTTCCTTTCCTTTCCTTTCCTTTCCTTCCCTTCCCTTCCCTCTTCCCTTTCTTTCCTTCCCTTCCCTTCCCTCTTCCCTTCCCTTCCCTTTCCTTTCCTTCCCTTCCCTTCCCTTCCCTTTCCTTTCCTTTCCTTTCCTTTCCTTTCCTTCCCTTCCCTTCCCTTCCCTTCCCTCTTCCCTTTCTTTCCTTCCCTTCCCTTCCCTTCCCTTTCCTTCCCTTCCCTTTCCTCTTTCCTTTCCTTCCCTTCCCTTCCCTTTCCTTCCCTCTTTCCTTTCCTTCCCTTTCCTTTCCTGTTAAAGCAGTACTGCTGTGAAGTTCTTTTCATCTTCGTGCAGAACTTCCCTTTTAAGGAGCTCCTTGAACAAACTGAGAGATAAGATTGCAAGCAGAGTTGGCAAAATCCTTCCTCTGACCTTTTGCCTCCTCCGTAAGCAACCTTTGAACAGCATTTACTTAAAATGTTGGCTGTGTTGACAAATGGCTGCCATCCAGCTGTAATTTAAAAGGGTAAAGAAATAAAATCACATCCATACGTTCTTTGAAAAATATTCTCTTCTACCTTTATCAGAATTCTTTGAAATATAAGATAGGCATGGATTTCACAATTCCTTAGTTTTAAAGTATTGATACAAAGCAACGGGAAGGTGTGGTGGGAGGTGTTAGTGGAAGCATTTGACTAGCATTGTGTATAAAATGCATGTCAGGCTAAAAAGCCTGTTAGTGGTCCTAATGGGATGTTAATGGGCACTTAAATGCCCCAATTAATGTGCAAAATACTGCTCTTCTTCATTGATGGGTCTTCAATGACATTGGAAACAGGTATGATTCCTGCATTCAGTACCCTAATGAATATAATTTGAGCTCCAAGGTACAAAGAATACTGTTGAGAAAACAAGAGGAAACAGATGTTGGGAAAATTATGAATGAATTCAGAGTGCTCAAACATTGTCAATGCATCAGTTGTTACAGGGAGATCTCAGGAAAATCCATTAACCATTGAGCACCAGTTCATTGTGTTGCCCTGGAAAATATGCATAACAACTACAGGCCGGATGGCATTTCCCTGATCTTATTCCCTGGGTTTATTACAATTAGTATGCCTTGTTATCACTTGCGTTCTCTAACTCCACTGCAGTTATTCAGCAATATGCAAGACATGTCTCTTTGCTGCTCATGCTTATTATCATCTGGTGTTGGTGATATGAAATGCTGTGCTAAGCAACAGCATATATTTCTGAGAGAAATGTGGCTCTTTAAAACATTTATGGTAGTATAAAACCTCATTATGTGAGATTCTGTCCCAGAAGAAGCAGCTAAAAGCTTACCTCTATGATGGCTATTGTGACATTGAGGTTATGGTATTTTTAATGCAGAAGTCAAGATTTAGAAAAAGTTCCTACAGCAGCATGTAATTAAGATTTTATTCACAGTCCCTGCTAAATAAGAAATATAAGTTCCTTTTGATAGATGGGTGCCACATAAATTTGATAGGCAATATTTATTCTGTTATTATCAACTTTCAAGTCAACCTCAACTCTTGGTAACTACATGGACGCATACGAAATTATAGTCAATTTATATATATTATGGGGTCAACAGTTTTCAAAATGGTAGAAAACCATGCCACTAGTTTTAGGTAATTAGTTAGAGGCGCTGTAGCAGTCCCTAATTGGCCATTTTCATATGAAAATGGTTTTGTAGGTACTATAACAAATATTAATAAAGCCCAGTTGATATTGTGATTTGTATCTCATTTAAAAAATATCCTGTTTGGATTAAACTTCTCTGTTGCTTAAAAGGATGACAGTCCCCCCCCCCCAATGTGGATTAATATCCGCATTTTGAAGCACCCAAATGTATTCAGTTACTATTAATGTCAATGAACTGCCAGTGCTAGTCATAGTTTCAAAATATTATTCAAAATAATATTCTTGTACATTCAATATGTACAAGAATACATTTAAAATGTTAGGAGAACCTTCACACAACTTCATGTTGTGCACCAATTTTATATTGGCTTGAGAATCTGAAAAAAAATCACCTTTCCCAGAATTCCTGTTGAATGTTGTCTTTTATCAGGATGTTAAGTCTGACTGGGGGATGGTATAGTACAGGAGTAGGCAACCTTGGCTCTTTTATGACTCATGGACTTCAACTCTCAGAATAGCTGGCTCAGGAATTCTGGGAGTTGAAGTCCATGAGTCTTAAAAGAGTCGAGGTTGCCTACCCCTGGTATAGTAGTATCTCTTCTCTATGGAAACATCTTTTCCTGCAAAATGAGGATGGCTTCAGATTTTTGGAAATTTATATCATTTCAGCTGTTTCAGAGGCTTTCAGTGATTGATTAGTGTGGGGATATCAATGCAATGTTATTTGAATTATCTATTACTATTGCTTGAAGTAATAGTAGTAATAGTAATAATACATAATTGTTCTAATTTTTGACTGTAAGCTGTCTAGAAACCTATTAAGATTGAAGCAGTAGATCTATTTTCCCAGTAAATCAATGAATGGCTAAGTTCTTCGAAGAAAAGATACCAGTTTTGATGAGAAGAATATTGTAACGGCAATGAACTTAATTTTCATAAAAATTATTAAATGGGTGAAGGCAAAATTTAGATAAACATATAAATGAATAAAATTAGCATTTATTTTTTAAATGCAAAACATTACAAACATATTAATATAACTTTAATTTTCCAGGTTTATGTATTTGTTTTTCTGTCTTTTTCTATTGAATTTCCTTCAGGGACAGATACTCACACATGAATCATTGTTGCAATGCGCATATGTCATTTCCTATTGTGAGTCTTGCCTTAGAGGATAGTATCGAAACCAGACAGCATGGAAACAAGAGGAGTTTGTCATTCATCTGTATCTTCTTAACTCTCAATTGCTTATGGGCTCCGAACAGACTGTAATGTTTACATGATGAGATTGGGTTTAAAAATGCCAAACTCCCATTGAACTCAATAGAATGAAAACAAGATAATACCTTTTAACCTTGGAGCAGTCAGATTTCCAAATATGACTCATTTAAATACAGAATGTGATAAAATGATTGTGAATACCATTCTTTAATACATAAGAATGCAATGGATGAAACCAGGGGATTTGGTCTGAGTGTGTCGAAAAGGCCAAACTATGCCTCCTTTGTTCATATCTTTGTTAAACACGTTGCAGGATTTGTCTTTTCTCTCTGATTACTTTGCAAGAAGTACTGACTGAAAAAGATAACCTTGAGCATTTCAACATTTCTTACAAACTAAATTGAATTATAAACTAAATTAAATTATAAATCAATGCAAATAAGGCAAGCTATCCTCTTATGACACAATTTAGGAAATGCTCTTCTCAACCATTTAGAATTTAATAATAGAATTATTAGTATGAAGGGAGGTATGAAAAGTGACAGGAGTGAAGAATAGCAGCATATGTAAAGCAACCGATTTATTGCACTCCTTGAAGGTAAATCCAGGCAATTTCCTATATTAAGAAAAATTATAGGAGAATGTAGTAAAGTTGGAAGGGACCTTGGAGGTCATCTAGTCCAACCCCCTGCTCGGGCAGGAAACCCTAAACCATTTCGGACAAATGGCTGTCCAGTCTCTTCTTAAAAACTTCCAGTGTTGGAGCATTTACTGCTTCTGGAGGCAAGCTGTTCCACGGATTAATTGTTCTCACTGTCAGGAAGTTTCTCCTTAGTTCTAGGTTGCTTCTCTCCTTGATTAGTTTCCACCCGTTGCTTCTTGTCCTGCCTTCAGGTGCTTTGGAAAATAGCTTAATTCCCTCTTCTTTATGGCAGCCCCTGAGATATTGGAATACTGCTATCATGTCCCCCCTTGTCCTTCTCTTCGTTAAACTAGACATACCCAATTCTCGCAAACGTTCCTTATATGTTTTAGCCTCCAGTCCCCTAATCATCTTTGTTGCTCTTCTCTGTACTCTTTCTAGAGTCTCAACATCTTTTTTACATCGTGGTGACCAAAACTGGATGCAGTATTCCAAGTGTGGCCTTACCAAGGCATTGAAGAGTGGTATTAATACTTCACGTGATCTTGATTCTATCCCTCTGTTAATGCAGCCTAGCACTGTGTTGGCCTTTTTGGCAGCTGCAGCACACTGATGGCTCATATTTAGGTGATTGTCTACTAGGACTCCGAGGTCCCTCTCACAGTTACTACTATTGAGTTGTTGCCAATGCTGAGTATGAGTGCTGAAGGGGGATGGAGAAGTGTGAGTAAATCAGATGAATGAATGTCCTTGTTTACTGACACAGTTTTTGTTAGGGCTTAAAAGGGCACTTCTAATGAGTCAACAGGGCTTCCCAAGTGTTTGGATGCCTCATCAGGGCTGAATCAGCTTCTTTGCTTTTATGGATTTTCAGGCCATTTCATTTATTTTTGGTTGTCTACTAAAGCATTATCTTTGAAAACAGTGCTCCCTTGGTCTTCTTATTTGCAGTAATGAATCATCAGATTTACTGACTGTTATCATTCAGAGTTTCTTGGAATGACATCAGCATCCTGCAAGCTGGACAGTTCCATTCACTACACTTCAAAGATTTTTCTTCCTTGCTCCTTCCCAGATCTTTCCAAACTCAAAGATTACTTAGACTTGCTAATAAATTACAAAGAATTTGCCCAACATGTTCATTCACGCTTCCACGCATCATGAAGATGCATCTGAGATTTAAAAGAAACAATTACAACATAGAAAAGTTTGCTTTTTGAAAAAAATAAGCCACAGATATGCTACCAAATTGTTAAGATTCAAAATATGATATCCTATTAATAAAATACTGATGAATGTGTACTGGGTTAAGATGTTAGTAAACACATATAGATAAGGGAAGCACATTAAAGGTATTATATCTATGCGGTAATTATTGATCAAATTGTGGGCATAGGATCATAAAATTAACATTACCACCTTCTCTTTTTCCCCCAACAGCATAAATGAAACTTTCTTATTCTGCCATCATAGCAAAATACAGTTCTAGCCCTTAGATAAGTTGAGGGGATTTGAATCTCCTTTATAAACAGAGAAGTCATACAACTTAACCCATAAAAGAATACAGTATTCCATTTCTTGTATTAGAAAAGCATAATATCTCAAAATAGAATTGAACATATGCCTAATGTTTCTCTTGTTAGCTGGATTTTCAGCAACAAAAAATCTTAACAGAAACTACTACAAAAAGAACTTTATTATTATTATTATTATTATTATTATTATTTACACACACACACGCATATACATATATACATATACACATATATTGCTGTACTTCTGTCTTATATTTTTGTTTAATCTTTTCAATTCCCTTTCTCATTAGTTCTTGTTAGTTTTTATCTTTATACTTTAAAATTTAATGCAACTGTATTAAAAAGTACCCAGTACGGTATATTTCTTACAGTTGTAACAGAATATTCTTAATGTTTTACTATTGACAGATATCATCTTCATTGTTTTCATATGCATGCTGAGTAGTTGTGGGACCACCATCCACCCTTGGATAGGATTTAGTCTTATCTCCACTTTATGCTTATGATCTAATGCACACAGCACATAAACTGCATAAAAATAGCAATAGCACTTAAACTTATATACCGCTTTACAGTGCTTTACAGCCCTCTCTAAGTGGCATACTGTCCTGAAAATCTGGGTCCTCATTTAATTAATGTATTAAGGATTGAAGTAAGAGCAGCACACAGGAAAACATTGCTGCATCATCAAAAGGCTACTTGTCTGTTTCTGGATCTAAGCCAATATAATTAAGTAAAAGCAGCTACCAGAAACTTTAAGAACTAGTTCAGAGCTATTAGTGGATTCATTTTATTTATTTACAGCTTTTACCAGAGTTCCTTTCTTTTCATTTGTGCTGAAGGTGGATAGTAATATAATATAATATTCTTCTTGTCTTAATTAAAGAAACTCAAGTTAAATTATCTTAAAAATAAAATCATTTTCTTTCTTTCTGAAATGGTTTGCCCAATTACTTGACTTTTACCTTCTCTATTTCCCTGTACTTCAATTATATCCTGACAAAGCAAAGCAATTAATTCTAGCAAAGCTAGATAAGTCTCAGGTTACATCATTACAGCAGTTTCAAGCTATGTAATCCACCCTGCCTATGTCTACCTTTATTCCCAAAAATAAGCTTATACCTTGAAACAAGACTTTTGCAAGAAAATTTATTGGAATCATTTTAATGAACCAGACTGAATGACATAAACTAAGTAGTTAATATGACCTGATGGTCAACATTTCATCAGGGCTTTTTGGCCAGGAACCATATTTATTCTCAGATCTAGATATATCCATTGTCTGAACAAGAATCAATCATTTTGAAATGTAGATCTTTAGCTACAAAAAGGAAGGCAAGTGTAGGAGATGACCAGGCTGAACCCAAAGAAAGGGTCAAACACGTCATTAGTCTCAAGATCCTTTGTTTACATAGTGTACATCTAATGCATGTATAGTTTGGGTGTTCTTTGGGCATAAGCACATACATGGAACATGGAACATGTATTGCATACCACAATTCCATGAGTTTGTTGTTTGAAAATCCTTCTTTTTGGTTTTTGCCCTACCACTATCTATAGCACTTGGTCTGCTGCCATCTGTAGGCCCTGGTCTACCACTGTCCATAGCACTTGGTCTGTTGCTGTCTGTAGGTCCTGGTCTACCACTGTCAGTAGTACCTGGTCTGCTACTGTCTGTAGGCCCTGGTCTACTGTGCTGCAGCGTTCCACCACCCTGTGAGAACTCTTACACAGAATCATTTAGAGTTTCCTTTGGTTGTATTTCTGCTCCTGCTTCTCTTATTTCTGACCACCTCCTCCTCCCTAAATATTTACCTAAATATTCACTATACTTTATATTATTAATAGAAACTTTTATTTTATAATAGAAATTTCAGTACCATTATCTTGAAGGTCAATTCCGTGATTAAAAGCACCTCTCTAAACATTGACAGAATTCAGTTTTTCAGAACAAGCTGACTTGTGGGTCGGTCTAATGGTTTGGCAAAGCAACAAAGTCAAAAGATTGCACTTGTTCATTACTAAAACACATCTATGATCCTTAGTGCCCTGAGCTTAAAAGCAAGTGTGTTATCTGTGGTTCTGGATTTTCTCACACCCTCCCCCCCCACCAAAGCTTTCCAGCTGAAAAGGATTAATTTACCCATTATCGGTGTCGCTTTTGCATTACAAAGCCAATATAAACTTCTAATTTAAATTGCAATGAGAAAAAGTGAATGGCCTCATATCCTGCTAATTTTGTATATAAAAGATTAAATTATAGGTATTAAGTGAGATAAATAAAGCCACTTGGCAGAATGCAAAATCAATTTGTGTTGAATTTTAAAAATCCAACACAAAAACCATGAAGGCAGGATTTTAAATTCATATCAGGAGGGGAAAAAAAGACCTATTTACACGCCTTTTGTTTAGACAAGTACATTATTACTACTCCTCACCACCAAATTAGAAAAAGAAAATTAAAAATAAAATGCAGTTTCAAGTAAGAATATGTCACTAAGATGAAATATAGATCTCATTGTTTACCTATTCACAAGGACTCTGTATGTGGAAACTCTGTATTTTCTTTCTGATGCGGCAGGACTTGAGGCATTGAACTGAAACACACATACAATATTCCGTACATATATAATGATACTGTTGTAACAAAAAGTTCCAAGATCCAACTACCTCTGTTCTGCTTTGTCAGTGCTCTGTAAGGAAGACTATCTTTACCTTTATAATTTACCAGATAAAGGCAGCATCCTGAACTAGAGAATTAGTTCAGAGAACAATTAAACTTAATTTTGCACAGTAACTTAGGGCAAGAGTAAAACCATATTGTGACGTAATACAACACAGGTAGTCCTCAACTTACAACAGTTTATATAGTGACTGTTCAAAGTTACAACGGCACTGGGAAAAATGATTTATGACCGTATTTCACACTTACGACCATTGCAGCATCCCTGTGGTCACCTAATCAAACTTCAGGCAACCGTCCCGACATCATGTGGTCATCTTTTGCAACTTCTGACAAGCAAAGTCAATGGGAAAGCCAGATTCGTTTAACAACTATGTTACTAACCCAATAACTGCAGTGATTCACTTAACAAAGGGGACCAGAAAAATCGTAATATGGGGCAAGTGGGACTTAACAACAGTCTCGCTTAGCAACGCAAATTTTGGGCTCAATTGTACTTGTAAGTTGAGGACTACCTGTATGTAAACTAAATCACTGTACTTTATAAGCCACAATTTACGGCAAGGATTGGAACGCAATATAGCTGTCAGCCCCTTTTTATGATCTTAGAGCTTCTTCAAGTATAGATTCCTGCTATTCTAAGATGGGAAGCATATAACAAGATGACATTGGTTGCCTTGATGGATGAGCTAGGAATTCAATGGCAGAAGATATCTTCCAGATCTCCTGGTACTTTAGGCTATTACTGATCATAGTATATTCTGGGTAGGCAAAGGAAGTTGAGCATTGGAGACATGATTTAGTCATGGTTCAACTCCTATTTTGAATACCAGCTTCAAATGATAGTTTGAGGAATGCACTGCTCCTACTTACAGCTGTTGAGTTGCAGGGTGTTCCAAGGCTCTTTTCTATCCACATTACTTTTTAATATCTATATAAAGCTGCTGGAAGTGACCATCAGAAAGGGTGTAGCTGAGTGTCAACTTTATCTACCTGTCATGCAAATCTAGTTCTCAAAATGTGTGTGAGTCTCTGTAATATGCTCTTGCCTGGACCAGATTGTGGCCAGGATGACAATAAAGCTCATTCCCGTTCCTCTTTAAAGGCCAGATTTGAACCTTACGGCAGGAGTCCTCAACCTTGGCAAATTTAAGACTTGTGAACTTCAACTCCCAGAATTCTGGGTTTTGAAGTCCACAAGTCTAAAAGTTGCCAAGGTTGAGGTCCCCTGCCTTACAGACTCCTTACATTCTTCTTGAATGTTCTGGTGAGTGTTAAGACAAGGGGCACCTTCTATTAGATGCATTTTATTTATCAATTTAGCCCCTTTTTCTTAGTGCCAAAATGCTTCATCCTGCTGTATAGATTACTGTTCAGAGTAATTAGATTTTTGTACTATACTTTATGTGGAGATCTTCTGAAGGAAACTTGGAAGCTACAGTAACTAGGATTGCAAGGAGCAGGATTCTCTTGATTGGAGCATGTGGTACATTTCAGGTACATTTAATTCAAAAACATCTTTTTATAAGTCAGCATTTCTTTTCTGAAGTATACTAAATGTTTTTTTATTGGTGTTGTCATAAGCTGGTGATTATATTGTCATTTACTGATTGGTTTGCCATCAAGTTTTACTGTTACAGTTGCAGGTTGGCTTTGCTGGGAGTGTCTGGGCATTTGAAAAATAAAAATTAAAAATGAACAATAACTGCGGTGTAAATCCTAAAAGAGATTTCATATACTGTAGTGTGTTTGCTTTAAAAAGACTCCAAGATTCTCTCCCCAAAAATGTCTAGTGCAACTCTTAAAATAAAAAGATTGTTCTCCCTTAGTTTATAGTTTAGCATGTTTTACAAATCCAGCCAGCTGGATTTGCACTTATTTGTTTTCATTTATTTTATTTTTTTCCTATTAGAATTTATGATATATTATACTCTGATTACATCGCTTTGATTTTTCCGTTTTAACTTAGATGTGAAGAATCTGGCTGTGGAACAGGACATCTCTTTTACTATGAGCAGCCCCAATTTTTGAGATCTCCTGGAAAGATTCTTGTTAAATGTAACTCACAAACAGTGCAACACATATGCCCATCAGAAATGTGATGGATCTCAAAATTTTGGGTTTAACGATTAGATAGGTTTGTTGTTATAGAAATGGCTAGTTTATACTATTACGTAAAAGTAAAAAGTTGAGGTTTGATGTTATAATATTATTCTACTGTACCAAAGAGAGTCAGAAGTCAACACCTTTTCTTTCTTTTTCTCCATTTTCCCACACTTTTCCCTTTCCCTTTCCCCTCCCCTATCTTTCCTATATTTTCTTTTGTATTTTTGAATCTTATAGTATTAATACATAAATAAACTAAATTTACTGAAAAAGAAATGCAATGGGCCTCTAGGCATTTTACCTCTCTGAAAAGCATAGTCTTTTCAATTTAGGCTTTTAAAATGTTAGAGATTTACCATACACGATTGTTTTAATGTTTCATTATGAATAATACTGTTTTGATTGTTTAAAAGGCCAGATAACATAGTTCAATTAATTTTATAAAATCATAAATATTCAGAAAGAAATAAAATATATTTCAAAACTTTATATTAAAAGGCTAGCAACGGTGAGCCCTTTTCTTACTCTCAAGCTGACCACTTCTGCTTTGATATTTTGAAGATCTGCAAATGGGTATACTTCTATTGAGCAAAGAGTAGGATTACGGCCTTACGAGGCATTACCATGGCCCAATGTGAGCAGGTCAAGGAGAAGTAATTGTGCCTATTCAATTTTTAGCCAGGGCTTATTCATTTTGGCTGTCCTACTGGCCTTTTCCCTGCGATTTAACCATTTGTTTCCATTGGTGCAAAAGATTCTAAACAGGGCCCAAGAAAGGACTTCCGCTTATTATTATACATCAGAAAGAACGAAGCTTTTGAATATAAGGGGGAACTTATTTCAGATGAGCATAACGGTCGAACACTCTGGGTGGCCTAATGCAGATGGCAAGGGAGAAAAAAAAACCACAAGAGGTAAACTTCAATTATCTTTGCAATTTCTGCAAAGAGATCAAGGCTGCCATCCATGCATTGTTAGGCAATTCAGTTCCCAAATTTATCAGTGAGTTTCAAGGAAGCTAACTGTGTTCAGAACAGCAACTCTTTAAAGCAGGAATGAAAATATGGAGAGTATTAGTCCTGTAATTTAAATGGCAATTAACAGGAGAAGCCTATAACTGCTGCAGTAGATTGCTTTTCTGCTTTTGGAAGACAGTTTTGTACATTTCATATGCGCACTGCCCTTTTGTTCTACAATGCAGACACTGTTCCCGTCACCAGTATTTGGCGCTAATTTGAATGTCACTGCATCATTCATTTTGCCTTCTTGCTGCTATTTATCTACTTACTGAATGGCTTATTAAACTGAATTTGAGTGCTGTGATCTGTACTTTAATACTTTATGCCTGCTTCTTTGAAGCATGTGCCAAAAAACATCATATAAATAAGTATTTAACTAAAGCCAGACTTTACTTCTTGGCATCAAGTTCTAGTACGGAACTAACTAGAAATGATAGCTATAGTACAGTCACATGTCATGAACATGGTTAAAGATGAGAGCAAGAAGACAAGGTCTGTATGTTCATGTTAACCAGACAGAGTGGTTTAACATGACACAGAAGTATGCCCATCAAATTATGGGCATGTAATTAATGCACAATAGGTTTCTTTGCTAATAATAGATAATTTATAAAGTGCCTATTATTTTTGAAGAATAAAACACAAAATAAAATATCTCCTTCCCATATCAAACTATTTTAAACACTTTTGATTTATAATATGCTAAAAAAATCTTCTTCACGAGAACTCACAATATTTATTGCATGTATATATCCTAATTTCTCAATATAGTGTCATCAAGCCAATATATTCAAAATCATCAAGAACATGTAATATATACAGTTGTCATGGGTGTACGAACTGTGTAGCCCACATATGGAAAACCTAGAATATTACTGATATAATGAGTGGCATTGCATTTATGAATATGGGCCTGCAGAAATAATATTCAACAAGTGTAATTTCATTTATCCTAAATATATTTAATCTCTGAAAGGATGTTTCTCCTGGTTTATTCTTCCTTTACCCATTATCAGAGAACATTTCTGATAAGATATAATATAATTCTCTCAAGCCACAGCTATTTTTTTTTAAAAAAAACAAACTTCAAATTATATCACAATACAAGAAACAATTTTAAAATTTCCTGCCCACTATCTCCACTATTCTGAAAAGTTAGTAAGTTAGCTGAAAGAAAAAAAAATACAGGATAACATCATTTTGCATTTTCAATAAAAATTCTCCTTCCACTTGCTTAGATTTTTGGAAACAGTAAACCCATGCTTGCTCCCATGTTAAGCATGATCCACAAACATTTAGAATGGTTACTGTTCACAGGAGGCAATTACATCAAACAGCTTCCATAGCAAAAAGCAAATAAGAAAGAATGGATATTTAAATGGTTCTACTTTTACCTGTGATGGGCAACAGTTCAGCTAAGCACTTCCATTTTCAACACTTGAGAAGTATAGTGCCATCTAACAGTTCTTGGTCTGTTGTACTGAGCCTCACCACTTAACAACTGCTATCCAGTTCTTTCCCCACTACGAGAGAGTGCATGCTGATTGTGGCCCATTTTTGAGTTTTTTGTTTTAGTTATACCCTGAGAGAACAGAGACTCCATATAGACTGAATAAGAATGCTGTGTGTCTGTAAGCAGATTTAGGGTTAAACGAGGCCACTCGTCAGGGTTCTTGGTTTTAAGAAGCGCAACTGTTACTGTGACAACATTTCACATCTTTGGCTGTTAGCTAGTGAACATTTATTCACATAAAGAGCCTTTGATCATGACAGTAACCATTTGTCTTTATGAAGCGTTTGGGTCTGACTGTGGCAAGTTTATACAACAGATACACATAATGAGTCTTGAGAAATATAACCTTTTGTAGTCCTTTCTTGTCTCCTGGCCAACTTCCCTCACCAACTATACCGAACTTCTTGTACCCTGTAAAAGAGTGGAGGGAGGACACTGGCCCCCAAAGAAAAGGTTCTACTGAGACAAATACAGACTGAGTTTGCTGGTAGGCTGTTCTGAGGGAAGCAACTTGTGTAGCATAGTTTGTAAAAACGCTGTTCCAGTCAGTTTTTAAGAAGAAACCCCCAACTCGCAATGCAATGGATGAAAGGATGAAATATCACACGGCTGTTTTGATGTGTATTGCAATAACTGACGTCAATTAAGGAGATACTTGATATGTAACACTAGGAGCAGACATAGCTTGTCTCTATACAGGTAGTCCTCAACTTATGACCACAATGGAGCCCAAAATTTCCATTGCTAAGCAAGACAGTTGTGAACTGAGCTTTGACCCATTTTGTGATCTGTTTCAACACAGTTGTTAAGTGAATCGATGCAGTGATCAAGTTAGTTGTGAGGTGAATCTGGCTTCCCCATTGACCTTTATTTGTCAAAAGGTTGCAAAAGTTGATCACATGACCCTGGGGCACTGCAACTGTTTAAATACATGTCAGTTGCCAAGCATCTTAATTTTGATCATGTGACCATGTGATAAAAGAAAGCAAATAGTTGTATACAGTAGCATGCCTTCAAACTGTGGAAAACTTAAATTTCAATAGATTAATTGAATATGTTTTCTTTTTTATATTCATGACAACCCTGGGACAACATAAAGAATTAGCTATAATCTGTCCAAAGATTCATGGTGAGCTTTATATCTGAATGGAGACATGAATCACCACTGTGAGAGGGATCTCAGAGTCCTAGTGGACAATCACTTAAATATGAGGCAGCAGTGTGCTGCAGCAGCCAAAAAAGCCAGCTCAGTGCTAGACTCCATTAACAGAGGCATAGAATCAAGATCACGTGAAGTGTTAAACCCACTTTATAAATGCCTTGATAAGGCCACACTTGGAATACTGCATCCAGTTTTGGTCACCTTGACTTTAAAAAGATGTTGAGACTCTAGAGAACAGCAACAAAAATTATCAAGGGACTGGAGGCTAAAACATATAAGGAATGGTTGCTGGAATTGGGTATGTCCGGTTTAATGAAGACAAGGACTAGGGGTGACATGATAGCAGTGTTCCAATATCTCAGGGGCTGCCACAAAGAAGAGGGAGTCAAGCTATTCTCCAAAGCACCAGATGGCAGGACAAGAAGCAACGGGTGGAAACTAACCAAAGAGAGAAGCAACCTAGAACTAAGGAGAAACTTCCTGACAGTGAGAATAATTAATAAGTGGAACAACCTGCCTCCAGAAGTTGTGAATGATCCAATACTGGAAGTTTTTATGAAGAGACTGGACAGCCATTTGTCTGAAATGGTATAGGCCATAGGGTTTCTTGCCTGAGCAGGGAGTTGGACTAGAAAACCCCCAAGGTCCCTTCCAACTTTTTATTATTATTATTATTGTTGTTGTTGTTGTTGTTGTTGTTGATCATCGCAGTCATCATCATCATCATCATCACCATCATCATCTTTCTCTCCAATGCCATGTTCTCCTCCACTGTATTAAACTGATGCTTAATTCAAATTGACATCAGTGTGAAAACCCCCCCCAAAAAACTGTTCTATCCCAGGCTGTTTCAGCCATTGCTGAAATGTGACTGATGATTTATTTGAGTGATTCCAGGAAACCAAAGCCCAAATGAGATTCCCAACACCCCTAAATCATGAGGGCCAAAATAAAATTCTTTTTTTCCCATCCACAATTTCAGCAATTGCTGGCCATCCTCCAAAAAAATATAGATTGTAATCTCTCTAAAGTGACTTATTTAAAACCCAGGATTGCAATCACTGTTAAATACCTGGAAAAGATACTTAATACAACAGAATGGTTTATTTGCAATTTTTCGTAAAACCACCAGGTGGCATTAGCAACCAACTTTACCAGAAACACACACACACACACACACACACACACACAGAGAGAGAGAGAGAGAGAGAGAGAGAGAGAGAGAGAGAGAGAGAGAGAGAGAGACAGAGAGAGAGAGAGAGAGAGAGAGAGAGAGAGAGACAGACAGACAGACAGACAGACAGACAGACAGACAGACAGATCCTTCCTTTGTGAGTTTATCCTCTTTTTATCCCTATAAATATGCCAGAAGAAGCTTATTTCTAACAACTCACTGGCAGCCTAATCAGGTGTAAACAAAGGAATCTATATGGCTGCTTTTTCAGCACTTGGGATTCAATCCGGTCATGGCAAATATATCCTCACTGAATGCATTTATTGTTGAAATACAGTGTTCAGTTTGAAAAAATACATTATATTGGTTTGAGTCCATAATATCCAAAGCACACTGGTTTTTATACAAGAAAAAGTCATTCTGTTTTTTTCTGTGAGTTCTCAATGTAGCAAACTAGATTATAACTTGAAATAAGGACACAATACTTCTTGGTGTACTGTACTTATTGCTACATTCTTTACTTTCTTCTGATGGGTGACTTTGTTGCAGTTTTGAAAGTGTATTCAATTTAGCCAAATTGCAACATTTCCATTTAACAGAGAAGTAAAATATAAGAATATTAGATTTCTAAAATGAACTATATACAGTATTTCATTCTCGTGAACCTTTTGAATGTAGTTGCTTACCAAGAAGAGATGTCAAAAATTATTGTGACAGTCAAATTCTTAAGTGCTTCATGTTAGATTGTCACAATGTCAGAAGAAAACCACCATACCTAGTAAGAATAGGACTTAAAATTACCCACAGGAATCAAATAGCAATAAACTAGTATTAAAACAAAGATGGTGTACTTGCATATATTTTGTGCCAAAAGAAGGCACTTTCTGTGTACACCAGGGGTCTTCAAACTTGGCCCTTTTATGACTTGTGGACTTCAACTCCCAGAATTCCTCAGCCAGCGTGCCTGGCTGAAGAATTCTGGGAGTTGAAGTCCACAAGTTATAAAAGGGCCAAGTTTGAAGATCCGTGGTGTACACCATAACCTAAGTGAAGGTAATTTCAGAGCAGCTGGCAAATTCATGAAGCACCACACAGGGACACCAAGAATCCACAACTACTGTTTAAGCTATATGAAGTGGCATGTTTATGGAAAATCACGAACCCTACAAAGTAAATGTACATGCGGTAATGACCACAATTGAGCCAAAATATCTGTTATTAAGGGAGACATTTGTTAGAGTCATTTTGCCCCATTTTACAACCTTTCTTGCCCAAGTGAATCACTGCAGTTAAATTAGGTTAGTAACAAAGGTTGTTAAGTGACTCTGGCTTCTCCAATGACTTTACCCGTCAGAAGCACTCTCCAGCCATCATAAATACGTGCCAGTTGCCAAACATCTGCATTTTGATCATGTGACCATGGGGATATTGCAATGGTCATAAGTATGAAAAACAGTCATAAGTCATTTTTTCAGTACTGTTGTAACTTCGAACAGCCACCAAATGAACTGGTGTAAGTCGTTTTACCTGTATAAATCTCCTCCTCCCCCCTCCAAGTTTAACTTTCATATTGTGGAAGAATCACACTTCCTGAGATGGTAGATCTTCTTCATCTGAATAGGGTCATATTCGGTCCACAAGGGACAGATCCAGATCCAAATCTCTGTCTGGTTTCCCAAAATTGAAGTAAAGGCTCAGTAGTGCCTTGCATCAACTTCACTTGATATGCCAACTGCATCTCTTCTTGAAGAAAATCATCTTAATACTGTGATACCAATACTAGTAATTTATGGGTGTGACTACTGGGACAGCCTCTATCTATCTGTTTAACTCAAAAGTTCAGCTGCCTCAGAACGCTGCAGCCAGCCAGGTCTCTGGAAAAACTCAGAGGTGATATTACAACTGTGCTGAAAACACTTTACTGGCAGTCAGTTTGTTTCCTGGTGAAATGCAAAATAAAAAGTGCTGATCTTTAAAAGCCTAATATGGCTTGGCTTTAGCCACTTGACTTGAAAGAACATCTCTTTCTAAAGGATCTCCCCACCCCACAACAAAATCTGAGGAGGTCAGTCCCTGCTGATTCCAGCCAACCCTTGAAATACATTCCCTGCTGAAATGTGGGATCTAACTTTTGTTTGTGTTTCAAGATGTTCTACCAACACATCTTTGAAAAATAGGGTTAGAACTATTCATTTTACCTGGATTATACTGCCATTTTAAATTATTTTTATCTCTCTGAATTTAAACACAATTTTATTATGTTTTATTTTTAACCACCAAGAGGAATAATATAGTAACAAGCCAACATGACCAACCAAAAGGCCATTTGTCATTTCATTCCTTTTGTCAATTGGTGTCCCATATGAACACAACCAATGAATATTACTGTCTGGATAAATATCTCAACTAGTAGGACTATTATTGAACAAGATTTGGGGTGTTTACATCTAATGAACTGTTCTGATGAGTTGGTTGGTTTTTAAATTTCGTATTTTCAGAGCAGCAATTCTATGAAAACTAGCTAAATGAATCTATTGGATTAATGGCAAGATTCTGAAAGGCTTAATTTCTATTTCAACAGAATATGAATACAGAGAGAGAGGGAGAGAAGGAGAGAGGGAGAGGGAGAGAGGGAAAGGAGGGAGAAAGAGAGACACAGAGAGAGTTTTTCATGCTCAATTATAATTTATGAGATCTTTCCCCAGTATTGAGTTAAAGTGCTATCTATCATACCTCTTAAGTCAACAGAACATACATTGGCATGAAATCTGCTGCCCCATTGCTGATCTCTACCTTGCCTCTGTTATTACTTATTATCAAATGGAGCCATTCTGATTTGGTGGGTTTGTTCCTTCAGCTTTGCAACATTCCCTTTTTTGCAGATTACAAGCCAGCAGAATAAACATCTGCCACTCATAATGCTGCAGAATTCATAATGCCTCTAACCGTTGCTTGTGCCCTGCCTCTTACATCTCATTCTATCCCTATCTGAACCAAATAATGAAATTATGAATGAAACTAAGTCACTAGTAGACCTTTTAGTTAGTCTTTTTCTCTTGGTATTTTTTTCCCAATTGTAGAGGCAAAAAAACTACTAGATTCTCTGTTTGGGTATCCACCAAGGCCAGAAAAGCTGGGAGGGGGGGGGGAAGCAAGCTGCAGCACCACAATGGCAGTCCCTAGCCTTTTGTACATCAGCATCACAGAAATTATGTAAAAGGGTGGTGTTTTAATCACACTGCCGTGACCACCATCTTACCATTTGTCACTTTCTATTTGCATGCAGCTGTTTGGGAGGCACCGCCCTGGGTTGATCTCCTTATTCCACTCTTTTGCTCTTTCAGTCTTGGGCTACACTAGAGAAAGGCAGCATTAAAGCAGTTACAGAATAATACTATTGGTCAAGCAGTGTAGTGGCAGTACTGGTAGAGAGACCAGTGCAGGATGGCAGAAGACAAGGATAAGTAAGAGGGGAGGCTGTTATGAAGACATCAGCCTAAAATAGCTAATAAGTGTTGCTCTGATCCCACCCACAACTAACAGTACCTATGTTGTAACAAATGACAAAACATCATAGATTTTAGACACTTTGAAAGTACCAAAGTACACTACTCTAACTAAGTCCGTCTAACTAACCCAGGGGTAGGCAACCTTGGCTCTTTTATGACTCGTGGACTTCAACTCCCAGAATTCCTGAGCCGGCTGGCTCAGGAATTCTGGGAGTTGAAGTCCACGAGTCATAAAAGAGCCAAGGTTGCCTACCCCTGAACTAACCCATGGGCTGGAAACACAAGGAAGGCTGAAAGAGTTCAGGACCAGAATGGATGGCTCAAGCTTTAAGACACCTATCTCACCCCCTGAAAGCCACCCCTTAAAGCTGACCCCCAGTTTTGGCATGCCGCTTTTGACAAAGCATTCAGCGGAAATACCAACTATGCATCTAATTTATAGGTGCTTCCGCAAATGCTCAATCAAACAGAAACAGCCATAGATGTAAGTTTACAGTTTTGTCAATTTTAAAAAATCAGCATTAAAAAAGACACATTTCTTTTCCTTTAGCCCAGAGGTCCCCAGCCTTATGGGCACCAGGGACCGGTTCCATGGAGAGACATTTTTCCACGGACCAGAGGGAGGCATGGTTTCATGTACTGCCTGCATCTCACAGATGGGGCTTTGCTCATGTGCGCGGACTGGTTTCTGGCCTGCTGAGGCCCGGTGTTGGTCCACGGACCAGGGGTTGGGGACCCCTGCTTTAGCCAACTTTCACCCTTCATAACTTAAGTAATCCTTCTATAGTGAACTAGATAGATAGATAGATAGATAGATAGATAGATAGATAGATAGATAGATAGATAGATAGATAGATCAGTCAGTCAGTCAGTCAGTCAGTCAGTCAGTCAGTCAGTCAGTCAGTCAGTCAGTCAGTCAAATATTCCTAGGCAGCTCTTCACTGAGAGACCAGTTGATTTTATTGACCTAAACCTCCATTTGATGTAGAAGTAAAATCTGTCTCCTTTCTCTGTCTTTACCTAACCAATAGATCTACCTGGCCCAGCTTTCTCTTGCTATTGTCCTCCAAATGTTAGGACTAGAATTTCTATAATTTCATTCCAACCTGCCATTCTGGCCTGGAAAAAAAGCACATCACGTAGCTAGGCACAATAGGCACTACTTTGTCTGTCTTTTGTTCTCAAAAGTTGCCTAACTTACTTTCAACATCTTGAGTTAAAAAAAAAAAAAATCAGATGCTCCTTCACGCTGAGTAGCTGGCCCTGAAAATAAAAGGTCATAGAATTGGAACTTTACTTGCTGCTCAGCACAAAGATAGCCTGAAAAGCACACTTTGCTAGAAACAAATCCTATTTTTAAACTCTCACATCAGTGAGAACTACATAAAATTACCGAGTTCAGCCTTCACCAACCACTTACAGTATGATATGTCTAAATCAGTGTTTCTCAACCTTGACAATTTTAAGGCATGTGGACTTCAACTCCCAGAATTCCACAGCCAGCATTGCTGGCTGTGGAATTCTGGGAGTTGAAGTCCACATGCCTTAAAATTGTCAAGGTTGAGAAACACTGATCTAAATTAATGATCACCCTGCACTCTTTCTCCCTTAACGTGGTTCACCAAAGAATGTATTCCACAGAATAATTTCAAAAGTTATTCTCTTCACTATCTCTGCTCCCATTTCCCTTGCTTTTTATCAAGTGACAGTATCAAAAAGTGAGATTTTAGTACAGCTTCCAGAAACTGTTTGTGTATAACTGGTGATTATGTGGCCTAATAATTGCAGGATATCTTGCCGTTTTCCCCTATGGTTGATATTCTGCCTGTGGACAGATGGCAGCAAAGCAGAGCACAGATGGTAAACCCACAGCTCACAGACTCCTCATCACTGTTTCAAATTCTGTACACATGTCATTTCGAAGGTATATATTACTCTAAGATGTGTATGAGTGCACACCTGCACTTTTGAGTCACTTTTTGATCCTGATGACTGGCTAGATAGATTCCTGTAGTTTTCTTGGCAAAGATTTCAGAAGTGGCTCAGAGAGAATGACTAGCCCAAGGTCGGTCTCCCAGTTTCTACAATACCTTTAACCACTTCAACAAATAGACTCTCTCTAACAATTAGATACATGTAATATTGTTTTTTTAATAAATGAGAGAAAATGAAGATGATTTATTTATTTATTTATTTATTTATTTATGAGACTTATATACCGCTTTAAGTGCAAGCACTCTCTAAGCCAGTGGTTCTCAACCTGTGGGTCGGGACCCCATTTGGGGTCGAACGACCATTTCACGGGGGTCGCCAAACAAGGCTGTCCGCCATTTTCCTCCCCTTTTCTTTGGCCACGCCCCTGGCACCCGGTGATGTATAAGTGGTTGGGGGTCACCACAACATGGGGAACTGTATTATGGGGTCGCGGCATTAGAAAGGTTGAGAACCACTGCTCTAAGCAGTGTACACCAGTAAGCAATGTATATATATATTTACATTGCCCCCAACAATCTGGGTCCTCATTTTACCTACCCCGGAAGGATGGAAGGCTGGGTCAACCTTGAGCCGGTGAGATTTGAACCGCTGACCTGCTAAACACAGTCAGCTAAAGTGGCCTGCAGTACTGCACTCTAACTGCTGCTCGGCTCAGCAGTTGATGATGATGATGATGAAGAAGAAGACGAAGACGAGGAAGAAGCACTGTTATTGGTGGAATATTGAAAAAGTCCAGAATGAAGAGTTAATAACCTATGGGACATAAAGTGAAAGAATGCAGAAAAGCAAAATAACAGTGGTTGGGATACTTGGTGTCATTGTAAAACATCTGGAAAAACATTTGGATGCAACAGAAATCTCAACTCATTAATTACAAATAGTTGCATTAGAATAGTACAAACACTGCAACCACATCTTTAGATATTATAGATCTTTGGGAAGGATCTGATAGACTACAGTACTAAATTTGTCATAACTATCTGATGGACTTTGCATAAATAAAATAATGCTGGTTTTGATACATTTTACTTTAGGGATTTATTTATTTATAAGATTTCTAAGCCACCCCTGGAGGACTCAAAAAGGGCCTCCAAGGCAATTTATAACAATAATAATCATAGCACATTTATTAATAAAACCAGTCAATACTACAACAATAACTACTGGTATGATTGACAGATATTGAAACCCTGCCAGAATATCAGTGTCTTAAACATGCCCATTAAAAGATGTATGTGAAATAGCCACCTTAATTACTCTGAAAGAACATTTCCACAATGGAAGTGTTTTACCGGTGGTAGAAATGTTGTATTTTCTCCCTGGATGGGAGAATGATGAAAGGCAGACTACAAATACGGTTTGCCCCATGAAAGGCAGAGACAGATAATTTCAAAGCTTCCTTGTTATGACTGCCTTTTCTCTCTTTTAAGCAATACCCTCCACATCCCAGTCTCTGGATGGAAAAAAAAAAAAAACCTGGTTTCTAAGTTAGTACAAACCCATATAGGAACTTTTCATTAGGATTTGTCTGCTTGCTTCTGTGGCTAGTGTTTTTCTGAGTTCAAACAATATGCTAAGTTATAATATAACTTGCATGACTTGAACTTACCAGATCCATAAATCATACGTAATTCACCCTATTGTGACCCTGTCAGCAAGCTACGGTTGAATTACTAGCTTAGCATGATGCATGATACTGTCCTTGAACTCAGAATAAGCCTGAAGTCCACTTCAATATATAATAACATTTTGTAATAACAGTGATTTTTTTTAAAAAAAGAGGAGTGTGACAGAAGAGAAGAATTAGGAGCCCCTTTCTCTTTACCCAACAGTTAGGATTGGAATGACTCCATACCAGAGAAAAAGAATGTATTATTATTAAGCTTGGACATCACTAAGTACCAATTTTATTCTCATAAAATTTCTCAAATGGGGGAGGGGAGGTGTCATTTGCCCATTTCTAAAATAAAATTGCTATGATGATTTTAGCCAGTCACAAATTATTTATCATAATGCAAACTTCTATCTCCCTTCTAGTTTCTTATTGGTTCTCTATAGCTTAAATTCATCTAAATTCATCAAATCTGGATGGACACCCTTTCAAAGATGTAGCCACTCACAACTTCTAAGTTGTACAAGTGCCCATATGCTCTTATATGATATCAAGACATTATGGGAAATAAAAAGCATGTTCCAGATTCCCACATTGTGTTCTTTTTTCCAGCTGCTTTTTTAAAAAGTAAGATTAAAAGAATCTAAAATCATTTTAAATAATTAGGTTGGCCAGACAATCTGAGGGCGCCAAAACAGGCCAAATAATGTCCAGAGTCTCATTGTTTGAGTTGGATCGCCTTATAAATCTTCAAAACAAACAAACAAACAAATAATTTTACTCTTGAAGTAGAAAAGTCTTTTTAAGAGAAGAAATTGGACAATTTATTTCAACACAGTGTTAAAAACAGGCAGCATGAAATGAATCAGAAATAGTTCTAAAATGCTTCTTTAAAATTTAGAATTTATATTTCTGGAGAAATTTTATCTTCTGAAAAATCTGTTTCCTTCCCCCTCTTTTTTATATAAAAAAGGCATTTTGGTATGGTTGATATTTAATGAACATTTTTGTCAGCGGACCTGGAATTTCATATTCTTCTTGTCACTTTTAAGAAGGGCACTGTCTCTAAACTGAGACTGCCCAAGAGATAATCTTCATCCCCAGTAATATTCTTATTGTAAATAAGTGTGATACAGCATTCAGTTTAGAAATAAAGACATGATACAAACAAGGAAAACAAAATGTCTTTAACTGAGTTAGCTGGCACCTGGTTCTCTTACTCTAAATAATTTAATCAGTTTCATTAAATGCAGTCCCACCATGGGTATGAAGACTAATAGCCCCATATGGAAATTTATTCATGCGTGTGCAAGGTAAGATGCAAATGACAGACTGTCTCTTCCATGAAGGTCAATTTATCTTTGTGCCACTCAAAAAGATTTTTTTAAAAAAACCAATAGTCACCAGGCACAGAGAAAAAGCATTTACAAAAGAACAGGAACATGAGTTGTTTTTAATAGTAAAATATGCATTAAGAAAGAGGCCCATTAATTCTTTATCAGAACATCTGAGGAAAATATAAGAAAATAAGCTGACACTATGCCAATCATCCTCTAACATTTAAATTTCTGTTTGCAATAGTGGCAAATATCTGTAGCTCGGGGGTCGGATGACAGTGAAGTTTCGTTCTCCGAGCTTGTGGGTTGGTTTCTGAACATTTAGTTACCAGACTAGATAACATCTTCATTGGAGTTTAGGGGATGTCTGTGTCACTGTTCTTCTGTTTATAAGGCTTCATGTGGTCAGTAGATCTTGTGATGTGTCAGGTGTGGATGTGTCAGGCTCATTTAAATTTCTGTGTAGGAAAATGGTTTTATGACTCCTTCACTCGCTATGACCAAGTAGAAAGAATGTCCTTCTAGCCATTTCAGACAAAAAATGGAAGCTACATCCAGTCTGCTTTAACCCCCCCCCCTTAATTCCCTAAGTGTTTATAAAAGGAAAGGCAAACTAGCTAGGCAAACTTAAAGTTAGGGTTGGGGCTGAACTGATGAAGATGACTAACAGCTCTTGTTTCAACCATGAAATGACTTAACCAAGGCTTTTCTTTCCTTGCTTGTTTTTACTTTCCACCATAATCCTTTGAGGAAAGATGGAGAAATAATTTGAAATTATTTATGGTTTTGTTAGACTGAATTGCATTGTTCTTAAATGTTCATAAAGTACTTACAGCTATGGAATTGTGAGGCATATAAATAATGTGAGCATATTGCAGAAATTCAGACAGAGCTGTTCTTCTCATCTTTGAAACAAGAGATTAGACTCTACACTCCACACACAGCAATTGGCCAACTCTGGAAGTTCTTGAAAAACAGCCAAGCAGGATCAGCCCTGGTTAGCACTTGGAGCAGTAACTACCAGAAGATCCCAGATTAGACTGGAATATTGAAAAAAAAAAATCTTTGACTCTAAATGGGGTCCACTAGAATTGCCAAACCAACCTGCAGGACCTTCCATATGCTAAGTTTTCTTTTTGCAGATTGGCAGATGAAGGATGCTGCCTAGGAAACAATCGACAAGAGAGGCAGGAGCACCAATAGTTATAGGAAGAAATTTAGGAAGGACCTGCCCTAGTTGATCAGGTAGTTAAAAGTGGTGATGGGAAGTTTGTATCTTCAGACTTGCAAGATTCTGTTAATGTAGCCTTACAATAAAGTAGAATTAGCCATATTTCTTGTCTGATTTACTCCAGAAGAGCTGACAATTATATAACGGGGCTGGAAAAACAGTATAATTGTCACTAGCTATTGGAATGTCATTAATTACTAGAATAATTCAGGTTTGTATGTTACATAGCCAAGCCACTGTATTTGTACATATCTGTCTCTATATACGTGTATGTATTATTATATAATTATATGAACTCAGAAAATATTAAAAGCACTGGGAAAATATACTGTCAAAAACTATTGGCATGAATCATTTCAGCTTTCTCCACTCGTGTAGTAATTAGTTTCCATATATCAAGTTCTTACCAGTTATGCAGATCACACAGGGAAACAACGCACTAGATTATTACTAATATTCATACACATCTCAAGCACTAGATTAGTATTTCTCAACCTTGGTAACTTGAAGTCCACCCATCTTCAAGTCGCCAATGTTGAGAAACACTGCAATAGATAAAAGTAGCCCCAAGCCTAGCCCAGTGTACACAGTGTGAACTTCCTCAGAGAAAAGAACCTGTAGGTTCATATGTAAAACCATGTATAGTCCAACTCGTGCAGAGGTTTTCTTATTTCTCCTCTACATATATAGATATCAAGGCACAAGATAAATTTCTATTCAATACTTGGGCAAATTGTGTGAACCAGCTCCACTATGTACTTCTTCCGCAGGTGAACATTTCTGAATTAAGGCTCAGTAGTTTTTTTTAATGTGTAGACTGGTTAAGTATACATATCATCATCATCATCATCATCATCATATTACACATCATCATCAACATCATCTATGTTGGATATTTTCTGCGTGCAAACCATGCCTATCAGCTAAGGAAATGAGGAAATGTATAACACATTCTGGAACTGTATTTCTGCAGATACATATACAAACCAAGAGAGGGTGCTGAGAAGTAAAAATACAGTACTGGCAAAACTTATTCCACTCTGATCCCCTCAAATCACGTCATAGCTTGCCAAATGCTCTTGATCGTGGGCCAAAATTATAAGTGCCATGTAGTAATCACTGTAAGAAAACAAGACTTACTGTACTGCTAGAGCCTACTGATAGTCACACAAACAGCACAAAAAACCAATTTCCTACTAGCAAAAATCATTTTATCATCTGTAAAGAAGCACTTTCTCCTTCTCCTATTCTTCTATAAAACTATGTGGCCTTTAAGGTCCCATCAGCCTGAGCAACCCAGTCATTGGTAGTACATGACTGAAGTTGCAGTACAATAATATGTGAAGGGCCACACAATATCCATTGCTGCAGTACACTTTTCCTTGTTGTACTTTATGTACCCAACTGAGTACCAATAGGAGTATCTCTTCAAGATGAAAAAAATGTTTCTGTCCTTGAGAATTTTTTCCAAATGCACCAACAAGAAAAGACATCTCTACTGAACTCTATACTGTGCTTTGTATATACAGGTTTGTAGGTGTTTCTTCAGTGACATTGTAACTTTGAACAGTTGATAATGAATGGTTGTAAATTGAAGAGTTTCTGAGATCAAATATTTTGTTACTGTAGTGAAAGGACGGATGATGCAATTATATAAAAATCAGAGCTACATATTATATTTGCCATACAGTTGCTGCCCCAAGTCCATAAAATGTTTGACCATGTTTTCTATTATATAAACAATTCTTTATCTATTGTATATTATAATAAACCAGTTGGATGACAGTTTGTTCCCTATAGGGGATAGCAAAACACTGTCTTCCTGCTGTCAAGATTTATTTATTAACTTATTTATTTGGGGATTTATTACCTCAGTCAAAGAATTTTAGATGATATATAGACCCTAATTAATGAAACAGAGTATAATACAGTAAGTATTGATTAATGCAATTAATACCAATTATATGAAATTATTCCTGCCACTATTTGGTGCATACAAAAGCATTAAAGGGAGGATTTTACAAGCTTCTCAAGCCCACGAGAGTAAGAACTACCTTCATCTTGGGGGGGCAGGCTGTTCCCATGCCCTCCCATTCCAGAAAATACTTGCAATACTTGCTTAGCAGCTCTCATCCACTAGCAACCTGGCCAGTGCACTTTGGACCCTCTGAATCTTTCAAATTATTTTCAATGGTAGCCATAAGTAGATCATATTATGATAACCTGAATGGTGGTAGTGAGGGTTTGAGTCATTGTTACCAAAGGTACTAAGGTTGCCCATTCAGACACAACCACAATTAATGCCCCCCCCCCAAGTGGAAGATGTCTCCCCGAATGGAGACGAAACGCTTGCAGCCAAATCATCAAGCTCGGAGATCAAACCAATGGCCCAACTATAATTAATGCATTAGACTCAGATGGTGAAGGGCGCCTTCACTGTGATTTCCATTTGATGTTCCAGCAGAAGCCACAAGTCCAACAAGACCTCCAAGTTGTAGACATTTTTGGGAAAGGACAACTCTATCCAGAGCTAAACCTAGAACCATCATGGCAGCATAATATTTATTAATTAAGAATATCTCTGTCTTCCTGGATTGAGTCCAAACATATTTCTCCCAACCCTCTTGGCCTCATGTTAGCCAGGAAGATGAGACAAGAAACACGACTAGATAAGCAGATTTTACGTTATGGTAAGATTCTGCATTAACAGAATCTTGCAAGTTAAAAAATGCAAAATTCCCGCCACCACTTTTAACTGATTTAGCCATCAGGGCAGATCATTCCTAAGTCTCTTTCTCTTAACTGTTAAGGGGACTTCCTTCCTTTCTTGTCTGATTATTTCCTAAGCAACACCTCTTTCCCTCATTACCCAGGGTCATCCACACACTCCATTATACCTTCAGACATTGAGAAGAAGTTTTATGGATGAATTCACATACATCTTGGGATTGGGCCTCAGCCTGAACTGGTATATGAACTTACTGAGTGGGTTCAACTAGATATTAAAGAAGATTGGGGTTACAGCTGAGTCCTCTGGTACCCCATCCTGCAGTACCACTAGTTCAACCACCTCTCCCTCTCCCTTATTTATTGAAAGAGCCAAATAAGGTAATGCCAGATTGTTCTTTTATAGAAGGTCCAACTGGAAAGAGTTCATCCAAAGACCATGTCTTTCAGAACCCTGATTAATAATATTTATTTAAAAAGTATTAAGGATACAACACTTTCAGCAAGTGCTTTATTTTCAAATAGGCAGCTAAGGTAACTTAAGGTGACAACATTTATATTCACTTTTTAATGCTTTTTTAATATATATATATATATATATATATATATATATATATATATATATAGGCAAAGAGATGTGTCTCTTTTATGAAACTGAGTGTATTATCTCCCTTGATTTGTTTAGAAATGATTAGTATACTTCTTATCACCATGAGAGCTAGCTCTCATAAATGACAGTGGGACCACTGCAAAACAATGCCTCTAACTCACAGTCTCAATAGGTAATCCAATAAATACTATATAGCTCATAGTATCAAAAGTAGTTGAGAGGTCAGTTATGGCCAGGAGGGATGCAATCCCACACATAAGATTCCAAATTAGGTCAGTCACCAGAACATGACCAGACTGAAAAACAGCTAGATCTCTAACTGAGTTTCCACCATATTCTCTGTAACCATCTAAAAAGAGAAGCTGGAGACAGGGGGATAGTTTTCAAAGGCTGGATCAAGATATAATTTTTCAAAAGAAGTGCACCACTACTTTATTCATGACTGGTTATGATGCTTTTTTTCATCAGCCATTTTTTTGAACTCACATTCACAATTTCCTCACTGTAGAAAGGAACTAGATGGAGCATGGATCAAAATCAGAAACATTCATATTGCAATGAATCCTGTCCACTTCATAACTTTCCACAAGCTTAAATGAACCCCAGATGTCACAAGATGTTACCCCCTTTATCTTATTAGATTCTGTACAAGTGGCATCTAACACCAAATGAATATACTATGATTTTATCTTTGAAGAACACAGGGAAAGTATCACAATAGCTATTCAGAGAAGTAACTACACTGTTTCTACTTAGAAGAGAGAGAGAGAGAGTAATCCTAAACAAGCCACACAATCTATGGATGCAATAAGGATGGAGATTCAATCTGGTTTGCCACCCTAATAAAACAGTTGTTTCTAAAAACCAATTAAAAAGAGAAGCTGGAGACAGGATGATAGTTTTCAAAGGCTGGCTCAAGATATAGTAAGAGGAAATTGCTGGCAGTCTAGCAAACCTATCCTCACTTTCAATCAACTAGCTACAACCTCCAGTTCCAAGTAAATGCAAAATGCATGCTAGTTCCAGCCACTGTAAGCATTAGTCCATTGTAAAACTATAGCTATATTTTCTACAGCAGTTAGAATTAGTATTCTTGTGTATCAATACAGCATGATGGGTAGGTTAGTATCTGAGCAGTTTCTGCCACTGAAGGAAGAGCCAATAGGCACAAAGAAAGCATTAGCAGAACAAGTCTCTAAACCAGATAGCAGTTAAGCCTATCTTGCTTATGACTTAATAAGAGAATGTGACTTCAAGATTTCATTTTTGATCTATGCTTCAAGATTTTTAAAATTCTTTGAATAGGTTTATACTTAAGGATTTATATAACTGCAACAGACTAACTATTGCAGTTGTTCACCCGTCGTGTCATAGACATCAGTGAACACAGAAATGAGAGCATAACATGGAGGCAGGGGGCCAATGTGGTATTTTTTAATTCCCTCGTTGTTACAGGACTCTAATTAGACAAAGTATTGGAATGTCCAGATAGGGGGTCCAACATTTGTTACAAATTGTATGTCAGATGTTCTCAAACATTACTTCTGTCAATGCTTCATAAATTGCTGGAGGTTTTGTCAACTCACTTAAAATATTTTTCTTTGTTCTACAAATTAAAACAAGTTCACAATATTCCATGCCACTATAGGTTGATTTTCTAATACAACAGAGCCATGACATTGATGAGAGCAAAAAAAAATTTCAGAGAATATAAATCACGGTTTAAAATTTCCCATTGTAGTTCTGCATCTGGAAGAACTTACAGTGAGGTGAAAAATTCCTATTTAACTATACATTCAAAGAATTAAAACCACTACATGCAATTTAGTGCCTTAACTTTTCTAACTTTCATCTGAAGAAAAAGAAAAAATGGATCACGAATAAGAGTTCTAGCATGGGATGGCTTTAATGGTTTCTTACATTCCTGTTCAAATTGCAACAAGGAGCCAGTCAAAACCTGAAATTCTGTTCTAGATGAAGACAGTTAAAGAAACAATTACCTAATTGACAAAGCAAGCAAAATCTCACTTTTCTATTGATATATGACAAACTGTTTCTATTATGAACCTGTCTGGACATTAGATCTGTAGGATGTTTGTTAAACGCCTCTACTTTCCATACTTATGGAAAATATGGCTGTGGATTATATTCTCTTGAGATCTACCTTTAGTCTTCACTGTCTGCCTTTAGAAAAAGTAGCCAATATGCATCTTTATTACAAGGGCAATGTATGTATTCTGTATTTTCATGACTTTACCTATCAGAAAAAGCATGTGCCCTCAAGTCATTTTTGATCCCTAGCAACCACATAGATTGAAAGACTGTGTGAAATGGGAAAATAAATAAATGCTTATGTTTAATTTTTATCCTGCATAAAAATATGAAATCCTTTACCTGTATATGGTGCTGGAGTTTTACATGTAGCATCTCTTTAAAAAAAGAGAATATTGTCACATTTATCCTTTTGGAATCTCTAATAATAATTAATTGAAGGCTTGTCTGATTTACAAATAAATCTCATAAATCTGATTTACAGTGTACTTAGCACTGGACAGACACTTTGGAATCTTCTCATGTAATAAAGATTCTGTACAAAATAACTTTTGACCATTTTGACCTCTCTGCAGGCATCTAAAATTCTGACAGATGTAATATGGGAATCATGATTTCTGTGGCCTGGATCTAAAGAGACATTTTTATAATGCAACACTTTAATCTTAATGCAGGCAAACGTAGAATAGGAACTGATGCATATGATATAGGAAGATCTCTTTAATGTTTCATTCTGATCGCTAAATACTCTTGGAAATTTCTCCCTTCAAAGATATACATGTACAGTGCTCGATCCTTAAGCTTCAGGCACACATATTGAATTTCCTACATTGGATGGCTCATTCCCACTGGCTATCTAAACAAGCTTCTTTAAGGCTTCATTTGACTTACTGTTGTTGTATTCTGAATGCAAATTAGAAAAAAGGGCATTTTTAGGCCAGGAGATTCTGTCCTGGAGTCAGCAACTATACATGTTTGTTATCCTTGAAAACAGTTTACAACCTAACTCTGAAAGTTATTTCACAAGCTAGACCTGCAGTTAATCAACACTGGCCTAGCTGTAGACATTATGGTGATTAATGGAAATTAGTTGGAGCAATAAAACATGTAAGACTAACTTTTAATTTATATTGATGAAAGACAGAGTCTCTGAGACAATTACTCCTCTAGTCCTTGGGGATAATAATTGCATGCAAAACAATCATTACAGAATTTAATGGAAGTGTGCATTAAGTCCATTTTAAAATGTTCAAGTTGCTTATTTAAGCTAAAATCCACTGCCCACACAGCTGTGGGGACACTTAAGTTCCACTGAATTAATTAAAAATTGATTTTCTGAGAGCAAAATTCTGTGGGCTTGCTACATCACATATTTCTTGGCATCTTCAAAATGGCAATCATGGCAGTTTCATTTCAAAAATTCTTGTGGAAGAGTAATTGAATGCATTTGCTCAAAATCTTGGATACAACTGAACATATTACAAGGACAGATGTAACACAAAGACTAATATATGAATGTTAGCCAGGAATATATCTAGATTCAAATCTTATTTCAATCCTGTGACCTTGGCCAAGCTACTGTTCTCACTCTTTGTACCACAAGCTGATATCCGGGGCAGGCAGAATTTATTCAGGATTCAAGCATGCAGATGGATAGGTAGACAGGCTAAATATGATATCAGTAATTTTCCTTGGCAACTGAATCAGAATGAAGAAAATAATTTGCTGTGCAAAACATAGTATGCCTATTATTCCATGATTCTCTAATCCCCTGTTGGCATCTTGACAGCTCACTTGAGTACCTGAATTTTACTTTTCCAGACAATTTTTGTGGCAATATGAATAACTGGGGCCATGTTTTTCAGTACTTTTGATTCCTGATGTTCACAAATGACACTGGAATGGGGTGTCAAGCTGGCCCACAACTGCCACTGATGACTGCCTCAGTAAACTGAGATGGGGTGTCATGAAAGATTGGTAGGTTTCAAATATTTAATATTATGTTATTGTATAGATATTGCCATGAAGAGGAAAAGGAAATTGTGGTGTTTTATTTCTTGCATTGTAAAATAACTTGGCAAGCCTGGGGCAGTTTGACTTGCCAAATGAGACATTTGCTTTAGAGAAGTGAGACCCTTGGAGGCATAGTGTTGTTTGCAAAGTTAAGACAGACTTGCACAATTCTCTTTCCTTTTTCATGGAACATGTCTTTGACCTGTAAAGTTCTATGTAGCTTGGAGACTGCAGTCTCCAGAACTGACTTATTTAATGTGTGTATCACAGAAGAATTTACAAATAATCTGCCATCCCATGAGGCAAAGGGATAGAGAATAGGAGACAATGTCTTACTATCATAGCATTGACATTATGGAACAGGTCCAACCGTGGACACAAGATTAGCCCCCAGTCTGACAGACTTCCAGAAAGCAATAAAATCCCAGCCATGGATAGATGTATTTGATACTTGACTGCCATCCTGCTATTATGTCAGGCGAATTATGTGCTATTTATATATTGCCTCAGTATTACAGTATGGTATTTAGAGACATCATTAATTTATTATAGTCAAAGAATGCTGTTCTTGTTGCACTATTTACCTTGGAAGGTTTAGCTTATTGTTTACAGTAGATATTTTAATGCTTTTACTGTATGTATTGAGGATTTTTTGCTGGATTACATATGTCAAGGACATTTTAATTGTTTTAAGCTGCCTTGAATGGAAGAGAAACTGGAGTCATATTCATCTGATTGATCAATTGATTGATCGACCAATCAATCAATCGATCAATCAATCAATCAATCTGGTGCTGGTGGCACAATAGGGAAGATGCCTAAGCAGAGATGCATAATACAGTACATATCAGACAGGATGGGTAGAAACAACTGAGAAGAGATAGTCCCATAAGTAACTCAGCACACAAGAATCCAACGTAGTGCAGTAGTATCACATGTGCCAAGAACCAACACATTTTGCACCAGCTGAATATTCTTCAAAGGCAATTCCATGTACAGTGCATTGCAGTAGTCCAACTGGAGTTCACAAGTATATGAACAACACTGTAAGCAGGACTTTCAGCCCAGGAATGGGTACAATTGATACACAGTTTAAACTGTGCAAAAGTCCTCCTACTCACAGCTGTTCTTTAAGCTGGAGCCATGAGTCCAGGAGGTCTCCCATATTGTCCACTAGGTCTATCTGAGGCACTGCCACTGCATCCAGAATCAAAGATGGAAGGTCCTGGGAACCAGGGGTCTCTCAATTTTGCTTGGGATGAGCTGAAGCCTATTGTGTCCCATCCAGACCTCCAGACTCTCTAAGCACTGAAGTAGAACCTCCAAGGCATCACTCAAGTGGCTAGGAGTGAGATATAAAGCTGGATATCACCAGCACATTGATGTCACCCCAAACCACTAGATGGCTTCCCCCAGTGGGTTCTATGTAGATGTTAAACAGGAAGGGAGAAAGAATTTTGAGCCTGAGTCACAGAGGAGAGACGACTAGCCGGCTCTCTCTCTGCTATTTTTACTAATACTAATATATTAAAGGGAAAAATAATAGGCAATAACAATAACAGATTTGGATGGCAGTGACAAATTTATAATTTCTACTGGCTTTATTATTTATTGGTTTTATGAACATATGTCGTGATTATATATTTTTATCTCCTGTGTTATAAATTGCCTATAATTCAAAGAGGTATATAAATGTTAATATATAATCAGGAAAGCATTTGTGTGTGTACACATACATGTGTGTGTTTGTACCAATATGTTTACATTACATACTATATATGCGTGTGTATGCCTGTGCCATTGTAGTGGTGGTACAAAATAGTGGTCTTGAGAAAAATACTGTTGTTTGGCTGTTGTTAATGCATGCAAGTCATTTACTCCTCTCTGTTATGCCAAAGGTGCTTTTTCAAAAGGCAGCTGGACTTTGTTTTGCTTGAAGATGTTTCACGTCTCATCCAAGAAGTGTCTTCAATTCTCCTACATTTATCAGTGCATCTCTGTATCAGTACATTTTTCTTTTACTGATCTTAACTTTATGATTGTATTAGATCTGCCATCTGGGAAAAGGGGTATTATACACCCTGCAAACTAAAATGTGTGAGGCCTGGAAACTCAGGTGTTCTGCCCACATCAGGGATTTATGCTGTGTCCCGACACTAGGGGCAAAGTATGTGATTGTCCTATGACTGGTTGGGTATCCGATTACCTCCAAAGATCCTTAGCCTCATAAATCATTCATAATCAACCCAGTTGTGCATTGTCCATCTATCCCAGGGATCTTCAAACTTGGCCCTTTTATGATTTGTGGACTTCAACTCCCAGAATTCCTCAGCCAGGCACGCTGGCTGAGGAATTCTGGGAATTGAAGTCCACAAGTCATAAAAGGGCCAAGTTTGAAGACCCCTGATCTACCCAATTTCAAGAAAATGCAATGGCTCAATTTTCTGTACTTTTCCTCTTCTTACTCTGCTCCCAGCACATCTTACACTAAAATTATTAATGCAAATCAAGCTGACAATGAGCTATTGTCTATCTCTTTGGCACTTTTAAGGTGCCAAGTTAAGCAACACTTTAGACTAGGACACAAGTAAAAATGAAGGTGACACCTCTTGAGAATATCTAATATAATTTGCATATAATGATATGTATATAATAATAACAAATGAAAGTTTAGGCAGAGTTTTTGGTTCACCTATCATCTGACAGGTTTCAACTTCCTTTGAGCCCAAAACTGGTCTTAGAACGGCTAGTCATTTTCAACATTCAGTTTTCCAAATCGAACAGAATATAGAAAAACATTCATATTAGAAATAAATGCAAGCAAGACTTCCATTATATTATATTATATTTGCTTGAACAAAGTATGTATTAGGATGCACAACAATGCTTATGATTTATTCTGCAATTAAAAAATAAGTGAACAAGTGAAATTTAAGAGTCAAAAGCAATTGAAATTGAATGCAAGGAACATTTATTGATCCCTAGCTGAATCTGAGTTCGTTTTTAAATAGTTGACTGTATAACTCACAATAGCAGATGTAGGAATAAAACAAATATTCCTTATCAGCAATGCAAAGTGTACTGAAGGGAAATCACAAGCTAGATTCCGCAATTTTATTTCCCAAAACAAGCCAAAGTTGATTCAGAAGGAATGTTTTTCCAAATTATCCGAGAGACTTGCCAGTTTAGTAACAAGTGTTTGACTATATTCCAGTGCATGTTAAATGGAAAACCAGCAGCTTCCTGTTACAAAATGTACCAACAAGCATGCCTAATAATACTCATTGAGACTGGCAATTTATATGCTTGATATATAGCATTTCTAAAAATAATATTAGACCAATGTATTTTTAGCTAGGTAAACAATTCTGAGTTGGAAGATTGGTTTCATCTTTAGTTCAGTTCATGAAGAGGGGTACAGCAGGCTAGACTGAAAACACAGCTATTGGAGTGAAAATTCAGCCAAGGGTCAAATGGATCTCTTCCCCTCTGATGCCTCTTGTGGCTACAAGCAAAGGCCATGCGGTAGTTATTCTATCAGTGAGTTTTGATCAGCTTGTCCATGCCCTGGATGTTTTGATTTGAGGTTCGTTTGATCTGGGTCTAGTTTTAGAGCACAATTATCACTTTGTGCAGCTTTGAAGGCAGAAGGCAGTTTGTAGAGGTAGTAGATATATTATTCCAGTGGTTCTCAACCTTTTTAATGCCGCAACCCCCAACCGGTCGTAAGTCGAGGACTACTCAACCAGTTGTAAGTTGAGGACTACTCAACTGGTGCAGCACCATTTGCAGAATGGGACTTTTGGTGGGCTCAGCAGGGCAGAGACAGCCTGGACAATTCCTATTGGCTTTTGAAAGCCAATAGAATTAGACTCTATTCAAGAGAGTCTATTCTATTGGCTTTCAAAAGCCAATAGAATAAAAGAGAGTAACACAGCTAAGGAAAAGGGGAAAAAAATGGCGGACTGCGTTGTTTGGTGACCCCTGTGAAATGGTCGTTCAACCCCAAATGGGGTCCCGACCCACAGGTTGAGAACCACTGTATTATACTAAAGAAACCAAAAAGAAAGAGCTAGCAAAAGTCAAGAGCTAATCATGTTAGAGAGGCTTCAGAGCCACAGTTTCCCCAATCTCAGCAATGGAGATGATTCTAGAGGCTGGAATTCAGTTCTGTTCCTAGACGATAACAGATTACATACCGAGCACACTAGGCAAAGAAGTTAAGTTCAAAGGCCTCTAACAAAATACTAAGTTGTCACCAGAAACAGTAATGTAGAGTAGAATCAAAACTTTTATTATCCAGGAACTCTAATTCTGAGAGGGTAAAATATAAATGTACTTGTAACTGCTGTAAAGAATACCAGAAGCCACTTCCCTTTCCTTTCCTTTTTTTCTTCTTTCTATTCTCTAGATCCGTGGCACGCATGCCACAGGTGGCATGCAGAGTCCTCTCTGTGGGCACGTGCGCCATCACCCCAGTCCTAGGCCTTCAGCTGGGTTTTATTAAACCTTTTCGCTTTAGACCTCCGCCGCTGTGTGCAAAAAAAAAAAAGGTTCAATCAATCAATGTCAACTTTTCACGGGGAAAAAAAGATCTCGCAAAGTTGGAATAGATTGATCAAACTTTTTATTCCCACCCAGTCTGCCATGACCACTGTAGCCACGCCCACCCAATGGACCACGCCCACCCAATGGACTAGGCCCATCCAATGGGCCATGCCCACCCGGCACCTGACGATACATAAGTGGGTTTTGGCAGTTTGGGCACTTGGACTCTAAACGGTTCACCATCACTGCTCTAGACAGAAAATTTATTAATCTTCTAAAAAAAATCTATTTGGTTTTTTTTGGGGGGGGACTTTTTCATTTATTTATTATTTTTCTTTATTTTCTTTAATTTTTATCTTTCAAAATTTGTATTGAAATAATACAAATTATTTACATTTAAAAAAATCTTTAATAAAAATGTTTGTGTATATACATTATATTTACACACACACTGACACACACGTGGACACACACATTATAATATAATATAGTATAGTATAGTATAGTATAGTATAGTATAGTATAGTATAGTATAGTATAGTATAATAGTATAATAGTATAATATAATATTATATAATAATACAATACAATACAATACAATACAATACTATATTATATATTTTTACACACATACACACAGAGAGATATGTATACAGAGAGAGAGAGAGAGACAGAGAGAATAGAGAGAAACTTTTATTATCTAGAAACTATATCTCCAATAATCTTGAGGCAGCGTCTAATTATTATTTAGTGAAATAATACTAAACCTGTCACAGAATCTTATAGTTGGAAAAGATAATTTAGCATACTGAATCCAACTGCTGCTCAATAGGATTCCAAATGAAATAATCCCTGGCAAATAGCTTTCTAGAACACATCTAGCAAAAGAAAGCCTACCACATCTTTGGGTAATTATCAAACTGCTCTTATAATTTAAGATTTTTTTTCTGACATTCAAACATGGTTACCCTCTTATAATCTAAATCCATTTTTCTGTGTCTTGTTCTCTGGAATATTTTAAAAAAAATCATGATATTGGTCCCTCCCTCCTCGTTTCCTTCTCTAACACATTAATTAGTTAGCAACCAATTAATAGTACTCCAAGTTCGTTTAAAGTAGTATCATTACTAGGATAGGTATTCTCCATTTTTTTCCTGTGTGTTTGTTTTTTGTTTCCTGTGTGGAAAAACTAATCACATTTTCCTATCAAATTTCATTTTGTTATTTTTAATACATTTCAGTACACGAAGGAAAAGCTGGTGAGACTCCTTTCGGTATGATCTTGTATCCACTTAGGTGTCATGCTATGTATCCACTCAATTGTCATGCTAGCCAACGTACAGATAAGTAGTTTATCAGAATATCATGCTGTACTTTGTCAATGCTTTACTGGAATCAAGATATATCACATTCACTGCATTCTCAGAGTCTACTAAAGGAGTTCCCTGATAAAAATGAGATAAGTTTACCCTGACAACATTTGCTTTTGAAAAATCTATGCTTACTTCTAACAGTAATTGGGATTCTGTTGCCTATAAATTAATATTTTTATAATCTGTTTTAGATTCTTTCCAGATCTATAGTTCCCCAAAGCTTTTTCTCCAATTTTGAAAATAGTGATATTTCATCTGATCTGGTTATATGGCATTTTATTAGTTCTCCAGCATTTTTCAGAGATAATACATGAAGTTTCAATCAATTCATAACCACATTCTTTCAGTACAGTAGGATGCAATTCATTTTGCCCTGGTCACTTAAATTCATTTAAAGAAAATATATATTATCTAATCAGAGATCTATAAATTGAATTTGTATCTTACAGAATTCAGTGGGGTCTTATAAATTGGAATATTGTTGTAGAAAAGAATTATGCTGCCGATTGTAGCACAGTAGCATAACATTATACAAAATTGTATTTAGGATTGGGATTTTGGAATATACTATATTGTTTCAAGAGTTAGCCAATAACGCAACCAGAACAGTATTAACTTGTAAGAATTTTCTGACTTTATACATGTATTACATCCTAAGGCAGAGTTGAGCAAATGCCAACACTTTAGAAAAGGAACACTGATTCCATGCCAGTGATTTTTTTTTTAGGATTAAAAACTATATAGTGAATATGATAACTTGGGAGTGGTATAAACAGCTTCACTAAGCTGTGTTGATCTTGCACATACAGAAGCTACTGTTTAGTATCCATCCACTTTGCTGTATTAATGCCTCTGAGGCCACAGAACAGGCATGGAGGCATTAGAAATATCACGTAGATATAGGTTGATGCTATCAGCAAACAGCATCTTAATGGCTACCATGCTTGGAAACCAAGAATTAGTTGGACTGTAGATCTACGCTACAAAAGAATGGTTCTGCTTTTTTGTTTTATGGGGGAAAGAGGGCTAAACATAATTATCTCTAAAAAAGAAAGAAAGACATTCTCATTGGAAGTAAGCTCTCTGTGTGTGTCTGTGTATGCTCTATTCTTAGGACATTTCTAAATAAGAATGTGGGGCCATTTCAGTGTTGATATGGGAAAAAAGTATAAAGGGGGAAGTAGTCCCCAACATTTGTGCCAAAGAGTGAAACAATCTTTCAGAAATAAAAGCACTCCTGGATTTTTGTTTGATATCTGTTAATATACTGCTTTGAATTCCATGCTTAGATATTAATGAAAAATACGTAAGTTATAATCCTGTTGAAAAACAATAATATCCATTCTTCTAGAGACAGAATCAATGCTGGATATTAATGGATTTCTCCTAATTTTATTGCCTATCCTTTTTGCTGGTGCCACCCATAAGCCATTGGGGAGTTACAGGATCCAATCTCTGAAGCTTTTTATCTATTTATTTATTTACTAATAAAATTTCTAAAGTCAATTCTCTGGTGTAGTATTAAGACAAGCAAGTAGGAAAGAAGAAACAGCAACAGAAGGTTCATTACAGAAGGTTCATTAATCCTCACTTAAGGTCTGTTATGATACTTACTACCCAGATTCAAAGTTCTGCAGTTCCTTCACAGTCACGTCATTTTGGGCGTTCGGTAACCAATCCGCATTTATGGTGGTTTACAGCATCCCATGTAATATGAGCATGATTTACAATATATATGTATATTTTTGCTGGAAATCAGTGTTTACTTCCAATTTCCTGCAAAAAACACCCATTCACTTAATGACCACAGTGTTTGCTTTATGAACACAATGTTTGCTTAACAATAACCCCCCAAAATGTCATAAAATCAGGTCAGTCACATGATGACCATTTAACAAGTGGCATGGCTTTTGATTATAATTCCAGGCTCAATTATGGTTGTAAGTCGAGGATTACCTGTAAGGAAAAAAGCACTATAACTGCATCTCAACCAAATGTCTTTTAGAACTTAGAATCAGCACTACGTTTTTACCCAGATTCAGTAGGCAATCACAGTCCAGAATGCAGCCTATAAAAGAAAAAGGGGGAATATTAAACTACTAAAGACTTGAGGAGAAGCTGGAGGTTGCACAAAAGATAGAGGGAACAGAGTCTGAAAGGACCAAGATTTTGGAACAGAAGAACAGAATGGTATTGAGTCAGATAAGTAGAAGGTGAATGTAAGTGTGGCTAGGTGTGTCCTGTTGCTGGCATCAAAATGATTACTTCGGGCAACAAAGCAATCTGCCTCTCTGACCATAACAGAATAACTTAAGCCAGAAAGGTTTATTTCAATGCATCAAAGACAGTGAAACCTACTTCCTTTGAAACACAATCAGTTTCAATTTCCATCCCTATACCTATGCCAAAATGTAATATACAGGTAGTTCTTACTTAACTACCACAATTGGACTGGTGAGTGAGACACCACATGACCACAATTTATGTATTTATTTAGAACACTTATATGGCTGTCGAACTCACAGTGACTCCAGGCATAAACCCCAAATACAAAGCCCAGTAAAGCCTCACTTTCATCATAGTTGTTGAGCAACTCACCCGTGGTCATTAAGCAAGATATCACATGACCTGTGACTTGTGATTTTACTGTTGGCTACTCCATTTGACTCTGCTGTTTATGCAAAGGGCGATCACAAATGTGCAAAAGGCAATCACAGGATGCTGGGATGGTTGTAATGGCCTGTGGATTGTGAACCACCCAAATCTCGATCACATGAGTGCAAGGACACTTTCATGGTTGTAGCTCAACAACAAGTTATAAGGTTATTTTTTCAGTACCATAACTTTGAATGGCCACTAAATATGGCCATTGTTAAAAAAGGATTAGTTTGTAAAAAATAAATGCATTCATTATCCGAATTATTCTCAAGTGAAAACCAGTGGTCAAAGATGGCCATAGGAAAACTCAACTAGTTTTCCTATGGCCATCTTCGGCCACTAGTTTTCACTTGAGAATAAATTGGATCATGCGGTTCTTCATCTCTTGCTCAATCTTCACCAGAAATCACTTACATAAAGTTCAGTGAGAATACAGAAATGTACATTAAGTGAATATCTATGGTCAAATATTAGCCTTAGCTGCAGCCTATTATTGTAAAGGAGGAAATACCAAAAGGAGAATGATAAGAGAAGAAGAAAAAAAGCTTCACTAACCAGATTCAGGGATTTCCAAAAAGTATCTTTGTTATCACCTGTGGTTTGTACATTTGCACATATACGAGATGTTTGGCATAAAGATCCAGTCCTAGACTTTTTCTCTCAAAAGGGTCAGGTTGTAGGTAATAGGAGGAATCTCTGCTGATGAAAGTGGACAGCCACTGTTCCTCAAAGCAGAAATGGTGGTCCCAGGGGAGAAATCATCTGATCTGTTACAACACAACTGACTGTGTTCTCTAGCTGTTCATAGATTCCAGACCTTCTAGCAACCTCTCCTTCTTCAAAGCCCAGAAGCATGCCTAAAACACAATGATTCCACCCTTCTAATAACTCTGCATCTATTGATGCGCATATGTTTCTAAAAGAAACTCAGTGGTGAAGGGTCATTTTTTTCCCCACTTGTCAAATTCTTTAGTTGCTTCAATCCAAAATGCAATTGGACTGTGAAGATGAGCTTAAGGCTTGTCTTCCTATAGTCAAAAGACTCAATAAAGTACAGATAGTCATTGCCAGCGACTTTACACATCAGTTCTTTCACCAGGTTGAGACATTTATCTCGCGATAAAAGGCTTTTACAGTTATATTGTAAGTTATATTGTAAGTTTAGTCATCTATATTCTGCAAAGTATATTCTAGAAATGTTTTTTTTAAGTACAAACAGCTCCACGTTGCTAGATTTTATTTTCATATACTACTCTTTGCGTGGCTTATAGAATATCATACTAAATGCAGAATATCTGTTTAATATTATTTATGAGGAGAAAGAGATGGGCAAGGAAAAAGAATAAATTATGCAACAGGTTGGATAAGCACAAAGGTACTCCCAATGCAAATGACTTGGCATACAAAATTAATTTATTTGTAGAGTTCCCATAGATGATTCCAGGCTTATAATAATACTAGTACTTACCAGTAGAAAAACATAGCTTTGAATTCCAGTTGGCTTACAACTGATTTAACACAATCATTAGAGGAAACACCTATTTGGTGAAAAAGAATATAAGAATCTAAAGAATGACTAAATGAAAACAAGCCTTGTAGATTGCCAAGAACAGACCAATAAACTTGACCAATAGCTGAAGTTAAGAATTTAATATTTCTACTAGTGAAGATTCTCTAGGACTACTACTAGCTGAACGTCTGTTAGATAAAATGCTACCATAACTATTGCAATCTGCAAATGTGAAACGTTTCCCCAGGCACTGAGTACAGATGTGGCATATAAGGTATCCTACTTGTTTTACCACTCCCATTTCACAACAAAGAAAAATCCCAATTAGAACTGAATCAATTTTGAACTCCTAAAATATTGACCATATAGTGGTTCAGTGCTCAGCATGTAATAAAATGCCCACTCAGCTTTGAAAGGCTTTGTAAGAGTCATCATCTCATTGCTCATATCAATATCATATCATATTCGCTTCACTGGACTCTTCCCCTCTTTTTAATTTTTAGAATGGGATTGCCCTGAAAACACTAAGAACTTAAAAAATAGATTTTGGACTTTCTTCCAGAGGAAATGATGCAATGCTTGTCTACTACTACTGACACTCTCATCTCTCCCTCCCAATTCTCAAGCCCTCAGGACCTGTTGCAGCTTCACAAACAAGTTCAATACATCACTTTATCTTCCAGCATGGAAAAAGCAGGGCAGGAAGTCATGCTAGGTTGACAGCAGGCAAACTCTTGTTCCTCAGCAGGACAGGTTCTGAGGTTGCTACCTGCAAAACCTAGATTGACAAGAATGACCCAGTATTTCCTATGGTAGGAAAAAGGCAGCGATACTATTCTTCTTCAAACATGCAACTTCCCACCCCAACATGGCTGTGCTTCTTGTGAGATGCTTCAAGCAGCCGCAGAATAGGTTTGCAGCACACCAAGCCGACGATCTGTCTTCACAGCAATCTCAGTCTAGCTAATATTAATTAGTCACCTTAGTGGCAGCAAACCATCTGCTCTGCTCCTTCCTGTAGTATGTTAGCATTTACTGTCTGCTTTCACTGTTCTTGAGCCATATTCAAGCACTAGTAACATAGCGACAATCTGAGCCATGCTAAAAATACTAACACACTTGCTAAAATAAAACAAGCTGGAACATGGAGTATTGCAGTCTCCATAATAATAGAGCAACAGCATTTAAAGAGGCATCCAAATATGGCTTCAAGCAACGTTTCATATTAGAAATCAGTGGTTATATCTAGGAATAAACACATACACACATACATATATTCTCTCTGTATGAATATCTGTGTACTTCTGCATGTATATATAAATGCCTTTAAATGCAGCAACATTCAAGATAGTATTATATGGAACATTTATTGTAGCTTTACCCCATAAGTGATTGCTGAATGTGTAACTGTACAGGCAGCAGTCTTTGCTACATACTTGCATGGCTTGCCCTGCTGCATGATACTCAGCCGCATGCATCAGAACCACCACACTAGATAGCTGCTCTGGCAGTTCTCCAGGTGTTCACAGTAAAATGCACAAACACACCCACTGCAAATAATTCCTCAACAAACAGCACTTGAATACACTAGCCCCCCCAACAAAGCAACCCCCCCTCCTTTCAGTAATCTAGCATTATTGAAAGATTTAGCCTCCTATAAATAAAAATACACACACACACACACCCCAAGCCAAGATAAATCAAGAGAATATATAGGAATAGCCAGTTCTCTTGTCTACAGTTAGAGAAAATATCGTTCCCTCCATAGCTTCAGTGTCCATCAGAAATACAACTATATCTCCCATCACAACCTGCATTTTCAGTAACCATGCACATACACGAACAGAACTGCATATAATACAGCCTCTCCACCATGCTCTCACCATGCTAGCACCATTTTGCTGACCTGAGTGTCAAAGCCATTCTCCATGGAGCTACTCTTCTTTCGAAGGAAGCCATCGCCTGCATTCTCGTGACCATTCTGGGATTTGAAAGGGATCTGGCTGGCATAGGATGACTTGTTCACCTCCACCTTGTTCCCAAACTTCAGATAACAGGGCTGTGGGATGGTTCTCGCAGCTGGAATGTGAACAATGGGACTAGCACTATGGACAGGTTTAGGTAGTCCAGATTTCATTTTGGAGGCTACCAGGATGGCTGGCATTTTTTCTCCTTCTGCTTTGTCAATGCGTCTCTGTCACAACAGCAGCAAGCAAGGAAGGAAGAGGATGAAGATAGGTTTTTACAATCTGGCAGGCTAGCTTTCCCCTTCCTCCCACCCCCCAAAGGCAGAGTGGAAAAGGCAAGAAGGGGAAATCTCTCTTTAAAACAGCAACTTCGTCTCAGGAGCTGTCTCTGCCTTTCCACCTGTTTCCTTGGGTGGTATAGCTGCTCCCTCAATTCTCAATCAGTATCCTTTCCCCCTCCTCCTTCTCTTCTGCGGCTGTTTTAACTTGCTGGTTCTTTTTCAGCAGCCACTTTATTTTATTTTATTTCTCTCCCCTCTTTTCTTGAAGATGGGAGACTTTAACTCGATTTTCTGGTCACTGGAACCACCCACGGGATGTCTTGCTTTAAAGGTACCTGCTGCAACATACGTTTCGGGTGGCTGGCTGGCTGGGTGTGCGCCCGCCTCAGCCTAGCAGAGAGGATTGCCAGATTTAATATGCCTCGTCTTCAGTCTTAGCCCAGAAAGAGACGTGTAGCTTAGTATCCTAGCAGAAGAGGATGGCCTTGGATACCAGCCTGAGAGAATCCGAGTTTCTTAATCTTAGTACCGGTGCACAAGAGCAACGGTGCCGAAGCAGAGATAGATCTGCCCATGGATGACATTTAAATCGTTAAGGCTGCTGGTGGCAACGGTATTTCTCGAGCGGCGAAGCTGCTCCTACTGCTGCTGCTGCTGCTGCTGCTGGGCGTAAAAGCCTAGGCTGAGGATGCGGTGGCTGTCAAAGCGTCCATCTCATTTTGACCCTCGCGCTGGAGCGGGGCTCAGAGCCGAGCGGCAACCCGAAGCGTGCGTCGGGTGCGAAAGCGCAAAGGGGGCGCGTGAATCAAGGCAGCCGGCGGCGTGGACGACGCCAAAGAAGGCAGCCCAGATCAGAAGGAGCGAGAGAAGGCTGCCGATCTGACAGCACCGTGCAAACCCCAGCGCGGCCTCCGATTGGTCCTCCCCGCTCAAATCAGAAACGAAACAGCTCTGCAAAAGGGGCGGCGCTTCAACTCCGGCGATGGGCACGAAACTCTTCTTTTGCGATCGGAGTGGGCGCTCTGCGGCAAGCGCGGAGGGTACTTCGGCGAAGCGTGGAAGGAGGCGCGAAGGGCTACCCAAGAGAGAGAGAGGCGCGAGGCGGAGGGCAGCGGCAACCGCCGCGAAGCGGAAATTCCTCACCGTCGGTCTTGTCTTTTGTGTGTGGCTCGAAAGGAAGGCACTTTCGAATCAAAACACATGAGGGTGAATCATGGTTCCGTCCTCAACTGGCTAGTCATACAGGAAAACTCCCACTAAAAATGCCAGCGGCCCAGCCTGTGAGTAAGTGCTGAGCAATTTAACCCAATCAAGTCGGAGATGAAAAAGAGCCGTTTTCTCTTTACCTAAGATTGATGTTTCTAATAGGGAGAAAGGCTGTTTTAGTTATTTAATATGGCCACAGCTAAACTGGTTTTTTTCCCCCTCTTATTTTGCTATTTTAAGACAAACACAATGCATAGTTTCAGAAGGCATGTATTTTAAAACCACATCGTCTTCAGACCCGTTGTTTCTGCACCTTATGGAATTTTATATCAATGGACTTCTAAGATAGAATAATGAAAGATCACTATCTGCTAACACTTGTGATAACTGCAAGGAGCCTCTGTTGAGTAGCAAGAATCTGGGGAACAAGTGTCTGCGTTCAACTAAAAAAGTTGTTAGAATACTGCTGTAGCTGGACTTCGGTCTGATCCAACAAAGTTATGCTTCTGGTTATAACTAATACTTTGAAATGTGCATAAGGGAGTGAAACCACACTGACGTTGAATAGCAATGGCCAAATAAAAACCCTGGCCTAGTACTATTGTAAGAATAGAGACACATATCCACAGCTTTTATATACTCCCATGAGCTATTTTTATAAATCCCTTGTTTTTTTTAAAAAAAACAACACAAAATGGATCACAGGTGACAAAATCTTTGCTCTTATTTTCCTAGCATGAAGGGTCTGATTATTTCTGACAGTTGTTGAGGCCACTTAACTTTGGATTTATCTTAGGGTAGAGGTCTTCAAACCTGGCCCTTTTATGACTTGTGGACTTCAACTCCCAGAATTCCTCAGCCAGGCATGCTGGCTGAGGAATCTAGGAATTGAAGTCCACAAGTCATAAAAGGGACAAGTTTGAAGACCACTGTCTTAGGACATTAAAGCACATTAAAGTGAGATGGGTTGGGCTGAAAGCACATTAAAGCACATTAAAGTGAGATGGGTTGGGCTGAAAGTGAGTGACTGGCTCAAGGTCACTCAGCTGGCTTTCATATCAAAGATGAGGCTAGAACTCACTGTGTCCTGCTTTCTAGCCTAGAGCCTTAATCACTAGACCAGGAGTAGGCAACCTTGGCTCTTTTATGACTGGTAGACTTCAACTCCCAGAATTCCTAAGCCAGCTGGCTCAGGAATTCTGGGAGTTGAAGTCTACCAGTCATAAAAGAGCCAAGGTTGCCTACCCCTGCACTAGATCAAACTGGCTCTTACATCAGATGAAATAGATAGAAATCTATTGATCCTTTTTTTTTCTTTTTTTTCCTTCGTGTGATCATGGGACCATCAAAGCCCAGGAGGAGAAAAAAGTGTTAATTTAGCAATACAATAATTCTAGCAATAAAAATAAGGTCCTAATTGCCCAGTTAAGGGCCTTTCTCACGTTTACCTAAAAATGGATGCATTTACAAACATACATCTTTCCCAATCATCTCTTCTATGAACCTTTTCTCCCAGCTTGCTTTAGACTCGGGTTCTGATTTCGTCACTAAATAGAAAGGTAACAAATGTCAGTGGAAGAAACAAGTTAAAGCTACAGTATATTTCCTTTTAGCAAAGTGAAGTTGCTACTAAAACTCAGTATTCTGAAGTTCGCACATTGTTTCTCTTATATGCCATTTTCAATGAAAACCAGAAGTGGTGTATGATAAAACGCAATGACATCTATCAATTAAAAGATGAAAGATAGCTTAATAAATCTGCAACAGTCCTGATCATGAAGGAAGCAAATCATGCATCGAATTGTCATTGTCGGTAGACCTCTATGAAAGAAGTCCACCTTATCCCAGAAAGTACCACAATGGACCCACACCTATTCCACTTCTTCATTGAGCACCAGCAATATGAGAAAGAAAACAACAGCAAACAAAACTCTAAGCCATTCTCTATACGACCTAAAAGATCTGAAAAATCTTCCTAAAAGGAAATATGCACATTTCTTTACAGAACTATCCTTTCCCTGTTCACAAACATATCATAAATCTTCTTGGCTCTCCTTCAATTGGCAGTACAACTTTTGCAAATATTTACTAACTTCAGAATTGCTTAAGTAAACACGTCTTTATGTAGATGTTATGCACAGTAGCTGTTTATACAACAGTTATATATGTATATTGTTTGGTGTCTCTGCTTAGGTTGGGAATATGATAATTTTGTAGATATTATAGCCATTTGCTGGTGGTCTACAAATATCAGCAAAGCTGAGAAACCTGTTTTAACAGAGATAGCTGTATGAAAAAGTAAATTAGCAGTTATGCATGATGAAGCAGTGTATATGTTATTCTTTCCTCCTGCCTCCACCTCTAAATTATCTGAGGACCTATTCAAGTACTATCTGTTCATTTGACATGCATCCCCGTTCCTCTTGCCAATTTTCACACCAGCTCAATTGTTTGCCCTGCAGTTAAGTAGGCGATTTTTAAAACGAGAAATGTGCTTTTCCTTGGGCAGTGTTTATCCACTAATCCCAGATTACAAAGTGCTCATCTTTGTTTTTCCATTTCATTGGAAAGGATCTTCTGGTGTTTCTTTTCCTTTTTACAAAATGAAATGGTACTTTAAGCTAATAATGACAGTGAACAAAAATTTCAAAGCTTTAATAATTCAACAGGTCTGTGCCAGATTTTGCCTGATTAAAAACGGACAGAACTGAGAACTCGGGCATATAATCAAGAAACCCAAAGTTTTTTGGATAAGGTAGGTCCGTGGTGGCGAACCTATGGCACATGTGCCACAGGTGGGACTCAGAGCCCTGTCTGTGGGCACGCACACCCCCGCCCCAGTCCTAGGCCTTCAACTGGATTTTATAAAACCTTTTTGCTTTAGGCCTCCACCACCATGTGCAAAAAAAAAAAAAAAAGGTTCCATCAATCAATCAATTTCAACTTCTCATGGGAAAAAAAAGATCTTGCAAAGTTGGAATTGATTGAACTTTTTAGTCCCACCCAGTCTGCCGTTACCACTGCAGCCATGCCCACCCAATGGGCCACGCCCACCCGGCACCCGACGATACATAAATGGGTTTTGGATTGCAGTTGGGCACTCGGTCTCTAAAAGATTCGCCATCACTGAGATAGGTAGATGTAGGAAAACAGTATAGAGCAGTGGTTCTCAACCTGTGGGTCGGGACCCCATTTGGGGTCGAACGACCATTTCACGGGGGTCGCCAAACAAGGCTGTCAGCCATTTTTTCCCCTTTTCTTTGGCCACGCCCCTGGCACCCGGTGATGTATAAGTGGTTGGGGGTCACCACAACATGGGGAATTGTATTATGGGGTCGCGGCATTAGAAAGGTTGAGAACCACTGGTATAGAGGTATATACATGAAAAACACTAGAGCAGTTCTGGGAAAAGCTTATTGTAAAACTGGGATCAGATTTCTTTGCCTTAATCTAGTTTTAAAGTATTTATTGGTCATTATTTTCAACAAATTTCAATATGGCTCGTAGCAGTTCAGTATTAAGTGTTAATAATTTTAAAGAATGACTAGAAAAAGACAAAATACAGGTGTTTAAGATGGCAGCTCTATAAATATTTTAATAAATATATAAAATGCATAACACAAACCAGTAGAAAGCTGAAACACAGAACATAAAACAGAAATAAAAACATTGACATAATAGAAACCATGGTTATTTAACAGAAAACAAGTAAAATCATAAAGGAGACATTCATAAAAAGGAATTTCATATTTCTGGAAATTGAGCACTTGTGAAGCAGATAAAAATCTGGTTGACTGCTTTATTTCTCTTTCATAACCCCAAAGCTACAATAACATACAATAAAAATACTCAACAAGCAAAACAGTCAGCCAGTAAGGCTGGAAAATAATGGGTTGTATCTAATAGTTGCAGGAGCCAAGATGGTTTCTACCACCCATTCTTCTCCTGGGCTCAACTTCTTCATTCACTAATTAGTATTTTGAAAGTTCAGATTCATAATAGGAACTGTTCTGAATAATAGGAACAGTTCTAAAACTGGAGGATGCAGCCCCTGAAATAAATCCTTTATAGCATTTAATTATTGTAGTGAAATTATATTTCACTAAATTATATGAGATCCCATTTGGTATAGTGGTTGAGGCCCCAGGTTAGAAACCAGGAAGCTGTGAGTTACATGTTTAATTCTAAGGCATGAAAGCTAGCTGGGTGACCTTCGACTAGAGGGGTAGGCAACCTCCGGCTCTTTTATGATTCATGGACTTCAACTCCCAGAATTCCTGAGTCAGGAAGTCCATGAATCATAAAAGAGCGGAGATTGCCTACCCCAGCCCAGCTCACCTCACAGGGTGGTTGTTGTGAGGGAAAATAGGAGGATGGAGTAATACTTATGTTTGTCACCTTGAGTTATTTAAGAATAATTAGCAGGGAGCAAAATAAATTAAAATAAATAAAAATTACCATTATCACTTTTTTATCTAACCTATATCCTTTTGATTGTCTGGGCCAAAGCTTTAATCATTACTCAGCCAATTTGGCCATCCTGGTTGGGGAAAGTTGGGAGCTGTCATCCCAAAGAACTAGAACACAACAGGCTAAAGAAAACTGTCTTATATAATGCATATAAAAAAAATAGGAATGCAGTCCTTTTATAATCATTCTATGAAATAATTAGTGCAAGTTCAGGAATCTGCTATAATTTAAGGGTGTACACAAAAAGGAAATATGCTTTGTTTTAAATTTGAAACAATATTTATGGTTCAAAAGTTCCGGGCAAATCATGGTTTCTATAAAAGAGAACTGATCATGTTGCCTAAATGAAACATCTAGAAACAAATAAGCTCAGAAAGTACCAAAGACTCCCTAGATCCTAGTTTGACCAAACACAAATCCAGAACACTTTGGTGTTTCAGGTTTTAGCTCAGAAAAATCAGGAGAAAGTTTTATGCCAAACAAATGCCAGAGATATCTTAAAACATGAATAGGTCCAGGATGATGTAATAATAATAATAATAATAATAATAATTTTTCTATTTCTTTCTATTTTATTAGAAAGACTGTGGCAAAAGCAAGCAAGGGTAGTACCAATAGTCATAGGCTCCTTGGGTGCAATCCCAAAACAACTGGAGCACCACTTGAACACAATTGGCATTGACAAATTCGCTATTAGTCAGTTGCAAAAGGCGGCCTTATTAGGAACTGCTTCCATCCTGCGACGATATCTGTAATACCATCAAACATCCACATCTGCCTATCCCAGGTCCTGGGTAGGGACTCGATAGGTAGACAAAATGCCAAATCCAGTCTGAACATCTGGCTGACTGTGCGATGATCAATAATAATAATAAGTTGGAAGGGAGGTCATCCAGTCCAACCCCCTGCTCAGGCAGGAAACCCTATACCATTTTGGACAAATGGCTGTCCAGTTTCTTCTTAAAAACTTCCAGTGCTGGAGCATTCACTGCTTCTGGAGGCAGATTGTTCCACTGGTTAATTGTTCTGTCAGGACGTTTCTCCTTAGTTCTAGGTTGCTTCTCTCCTTGATTAGCTTCCATCCACTGCTTCTTGTCCTGCCTTCAGGCACTTTGGAAAATAGCCTGACTCCCTCTTCTTTGTGGCAGCTCCTGAGATATTGGAACACTGCTATCATGTCCCCCCTCGTCCTTCTCTTCGTTAAACTAGACATACCCACTTCCAGCAACCGTTCCTTATATCTCTTATATTCCTTATCTCATTCTCCCTTCTTCTTACCTTCTGCCCACATTTCCCCAGAGTTTCCTTTACCCATCTTTCTTTAATTGTCAAGCGCCTCCATGTATGGTATCAAGTAAGACATATCCGACATGCCCATCTGTCCCTCCCTTGATCTATCTAGCATTTCTTTTTCCTAATTTCTCTTAGCTACTATTATCAATGGCCTTGAACCTTTTCTTCTCCATCCATAATAGAAGACGTCTGCTCAGAATGTATAATTTGGGTCCCTGTCAAGGTCAAACACTTGTGCCAAGGTCAAACACATGTCCAGGCAGAAGGTACATGGCTCTGGATTGTTCAAAGATGTCAAAGTGGGACCCTGTGGTTGAAGACCAAGGGATAGGTCTTCAACTGCAAGGTCACAGCTGTCATATTCACTTTTTCAATCCCTCCTGCAGAGGCCCCTAGAGCAAAGAGTTCCTTCTGAGAAATTTCTGTTCAGTTAATATTAAATGGAATTATATTATTTATAAATCCTGGTGAAGAAAAGGAGCAAGGTAAGTGAGGAGAGCTGGAAGGAAAACATGCCAAGTGTATGGCTCTCCACAGTACCCCTGGGCATGAAAACACACATTTTGGTAAGGAGATCTTGAAATCATAAATTCATGGTGAAGCAGAATTTTCTAATTAGCTTTTTAAGCTGCTCTTTCAAATATATTTGTATAATATTTTTTATTCACAGTTTTAAAAAAAAGTTTTGTTTTACTGATTGCATTAACTTGGAGGAAACACTAAAAGAAGGACAGAAGCTGTTGTTCTCTAGGAGCCATTCCAAAAAGCTTTGGGGAACAAAGGAGAAAAGAAACATCTCCTTGTAGCCAGATGGAGATTCTGGCCATTAATGGGTGGCCTATTTCTTCTGATCTTAATGAGGGACGCATTATGTCAAAGTATAGTTCCTGGCAAAGAATATAGATTATGAATCCTGCTGACCATGGTATGTTGGCAGAAATCTGTCAAATGCATGAAGTTCTCTCTTGTCCTTCTGCTTTTATACTTGCAAAAACAGAAGACAATCAAGTGCACCCCAGACTTTCGGAAGGGAATTAGTTCAACTAGATATTTGTGGTCTACACACCCTCCATGTCTCCTTGTGTATTTCCGTTTTTTATAGGATGAGAGAAGATTAAACTCCTTTAAAAGGATCTGGCATAGCACTTTGCTGTTAGTTTAAGCTTTAATAATTAGCTTCATCTCTTCCAGCAGATGCTGCATGTAACTGCTTTAAGTTAAGTGGTTTTGCTTACTTTGTTTTATTATTACAAGAGCCATTTGCTGCTCTTGTTTATCAAGGAGAAAAGAGACATGGTGGCAAGGCTATTCTCAATATTTTAATAATATCAAAGTGGTTCTCCTTCTCCTTGTCAACCTTGCAGTAAAGTGCTGTATTGAGCTCAGTGATTCTTGGTTTTCAAGAGTTACTTCTGCACCAGTACGGAATATACATTGCCCTCTTTATTACCAGGATGCCCACCTGTATATTGGTCTGGTTCTCATTGTAATGTCAGTTCACCACATCATTAGCAGGGAACACATATATCCCATATGGAAATGTTTAGAAAATAGGCCTTTGACAATGGAAATGGCTGGATAAGCAGCCATAATACGTAAGCCATGAGCAAAGCAAACACATTCAGAAGTAATGTAGTGTCCTTGTTGTTCTCCGAGTTTGGTCGTTTGCTTGCAGACATTACCCAACTAGATAGCATCACAGTGACTTACCAATTCAACCCTGAAGTACATATATTCTCTTTTATTGGAATATATGCCTAGAATAGATCATATTAAGGATTCTATTTATATGTTACATTAAAGTAAAGGTGGGAGGTAGACATATCATGTTGCAATGATATATCATGAACAATTTCTAGTGGCCTATCTGATGCCTACAGGTTGATGACATTTTTGGAGACATTGCTTGGATCAACACGCTTTAATCTGATCCAGCAAAAATAAGTATTTAGGCTTGTTTAATAATAGCTAAAACAGATGATAGCAGTTGACCACGCCTTGGCTAATCTTGAAAACCTAAACCTACAGTATATTTATATTTAGTGTGTGCATGTGTATATATACACACTATATAAGGGGAGAGCCACAGTTGTGATGGATAGGGTGCAGTATACTAACAAAGCACTTGAGTTACTTAAGGATACTATGGCCTACAGGGTAGTAGAGAAGGACCCCATGACGGCACTTAAGAACCACATCAATAAAATACTTAATGGCCTCAAACGTGGGGGGAGGATAGGGGATTACATCTTGAGAAAGGTACGGCCCGTGGATTCGGCTTTGGCCAGATTCTACGGGCTACCCAAGATTCATAAGGACGGTGTCCCCCTCTGCCCTATTGTTTCATTTAAGAATACCCTGACCTCGGGTCTGGCCAAGTGGCTGAGCAACCGTATCAGTCACTTGGTCAGCGATAGCATCACCATGATAAGATCGGTAGAGGAGTTTTTAGACAGGATTAGGACCCTAAGGATAGAGGAGAATGAGCTGATGGTGTTGTTTGACGTCGTGTCGATCTTCACCTCTATCCCGCAGGATCTCCGCGGTCACGGTATTAAAGGACCGCTTGAACCAGAAGGGCCTGGGACAACAACAGGACTCCCTCCAAACTGACGACCTAGTGGAACTTTTGGAGGTGTGTCTAAAAACCTTCTTTACGTTTCAAGATACCATGTACGAACAGGTCAAAGGAACACCCATGGGGTCCCCAATATCTAGCGTCATAGCGGAGGCTGTGCTGCAACAGTTAGAGCACATAGCGATGGACCAATACCAACCTAGGTTTTGGGCCCGCTACGTAGATGACACATTTGTGGTCATCAAAAGGGAGCATAAGGCTAGCTTTGTGGGCATACTTAATTTGGTATACCCTGATATTCACTTCACGGAGGAGGAGGAGAGCCAGGGGGAACTAGCATTCTTGGATGTAATGGTCCACCGCCAACCAGACGGGGCCCTGAGCACGAGGGTATACCGAAAACCTACGCATACAGACAGAATTCTGCACTATGCAAGTAACCATCCTATGGCCCACAAAGTTAGCTGTATAAGAACTTATTTAGACTCCCATTGCAGCACAGTCAAAGCTAAAAGGGAAGAAAGAAACCATCTCTTACAGACATGCAGACGCAATGGTTACCCAACTAAGTTTATCAGATGCTACAGTATACCACCCAAACCCCGGAGGAGCCCAGATATGGAGGAACTCCTACCACAGACAACCCGGGTTACCCTCCCCTATATCAGCAATGTTTCAGAGGCTACAGCCAGGCTGCTAGCCCCTCATAAGGTGAGGGTGGCTCACAGACATGATCAAACTTTAAAATCCAAAGTGATGCGCCTCAAGGACCCACTCCCCAGCACTGAAAAAATCGGCAATTGTATACAAGATTAGTTGTAAAAATTGCCCTAGAAATTATGTGGGGGAAACTTCAAAAAGAATGAAGACTAGGGTCCATGAACATAAATTAGTGGTAAAAAGGGGAGAACAGCACTCCCAAGTATAGGCGCACATGGTGGACTCTGGACATCGCTTTGATTTTGACAATGTACACATCCTGGCCAGTGACAACACGAAAGAGGGCCAGCTACTTGAAGAAGCATGGCTCTCTGACAGGGACTCTGTCAATTGGCATATTGATTTATGCCCGGCACATCTAACCTTAAGGGCATGGAGCACACAGGACCGCCCACCCATAAGGAGGCACCCTGAGACAGTACTGCATATCCCTAGGGAAAAATTATGGGGGGAGTGAACCTCCACCCTCCACAACAACAACGGCCTATGGACACTCAGGGGAGTAATCGACGATTGAGGTGGGCCCCCTGCTCCAAGATCATGCACACGCTCCCAAACAGTAAGGGAGCGGTTACACGAGGAAAGAGCAGCCAGTGAACGAGAAATCACCCCCAACCCCCCGGAACTCCCAGGGAGAAAGATACCCCCCACAAATATCCAGACGGAAAAAACTGGATAAAAGAGCGCAGAAACAGGAGGAGACCAAGGACGACACAAAGAACTGGCCCAGAATAGCGGCGATCTGGCAACACCGAGAAAGGAGGGGGTCTGAATTAATTTGCCCCGTGGTGGCAGTCCATCAACAGACACAACAGAAAGTCACTTGGAATGCCCGGAAGAATACGGAGATCGAGAGTGGGGTGAATGGGGGGGAAAAGCAAATAAGGGTTGAACGCGATGGAAACTGCAGAAAAGATTGTTGTGTTGATGGAGGGGGAGGAACAAAAGGCACACAAGGGATTTCATGAGGAAAGAGGTATTCAAGGTGCCCGATCTGACGCGGAGTCCGAGAGCATTGGCAATGCGGGGACGGAGGAAGTAGATGGCAGACAAAGTGGCAACGATAAGAACGGGGATTATACAGCCAAAGGGTGGGGAGAAAGACTGAGGGCACGCCCCCATATGATAAGGGATGGCAACGGGGGAGTAAGTAAGGAACAGAGGAAGGAGGAAGGTGGGAGATGTGAGTACGAGAAGAGGGAGCAATTTAGAGATACGGACGATCTAACCAACCAAAAGGGGGGAGGGAACCTTCCTAATCCAAGACCGGGGGAGGTAGAAGTGAGTAATGGCACACTCACAAGCAGTGGAAGCAAGAAAAGAGGAGTCATCAATATGGAAGCTATAATTAGAACGCAGCCAAATCAATTAGGACCTATGACAAGAGCTAGGAGCTGTGTGCAAAGGACGGCTCACCTATAAATGTACTCTCCCATAGACCAGCATTAACCCTGACGATGTCAGAAGTGTCTGACGAAAGCTTGGTGATGGTATTAAACTTTTTCAGTTTATTATATTCCTGGTGCTCACGTTTTTATTGGTTACACACTATATATGTATGTATGTATGTAGTGGCTTGATAGCGTAATGGTTAGAGACCCCTTTTGATGTGTGAGACTAGGGTTCAAATCCTGGCTGATACCCAACTTACCAGTAGGGATCCTTGGACAAGGGCTCCCTAACATTTCACCCACCTATCTCAAAATATGAGATCACACAAACTATGAGAATCATCCTGCCTCAGATGTCACCCTATTTAACAAGGCCTGCATCAGAAGTTGAGGAACCAGAAAACCTGATGATAAGTAGGCTACTACAACAAACCATACATGGGTGAGGCAAGAGAACCTAGAACTAATGGAGGGCTACTACAAAAACAGTCCTAAAGAGAGGGACATATGAAATGTATGAGGGAACTAGAGATAGAAGACCTGTATCCACATTAACTGAGAATCAGCTAGTTACCCAATGTTTCAATATAGTGAAGAGGAAGCTGCTATCAAAACTGGAGATAGGCCAACCACAAATTACATCAGATGTTCAGCCAACAACTAAAGCTGAAATGTCATTTCATTTGAATGTGAATTTGAATACACATGAAATGAAATGTCACCCTTCCATTACAGAGGACAGCTGCTGATATGAGGCATAAGATCATGGTAAGCTAACTAAATTCAACCCTTGAGACTGATTATCGAGGCTCAGCAAAGATGGACCTATGCTAGAAGATGTTGATAGAACCCTCACAACTATTAACCCATTAACTCAAACCAATGAATTGATGTGCATTAATGGTTCTGTAATCCAGGAGATTCTTGGCTACACAGTCAGGAAGAACAGCAGTACATGTCCCTCTGGAAAATAAAGTTAGAGGCTTAGTTCAAAGCAACTCAGGCAGTTGGTGTAAAGATTATTACTGGAAAAAAAATACAGGGGCCTGATTTCCTCTGAAGCAATTGGGACTGATAAACAAAAACTCACAGCACTGGTTAGCAGGCTAATGGGACATTAGAAGCAGGGGCCAAGAAGATAAATGCCCTGTTCTTCAAAGAACCATCCAAGGTGTACTGCCAATTGCAGTGCAGTTAACATAATAATAGCAGAGCCATCAACAGCAGAACAGTACTGGGAGGACATATGGAGAAAGAGAAGACACATAACATCAGTGTGAATTGGCTACAGGATCTGAGAATAGATCACAGCAATCTATCAGAACAGAAACCAGTCACCATCACAATAGCAAATGTCCAGCAAAGGACTAAGAACATGAAAAGCTGGACCTCACTCAGCCCAGACATGATCCACATCTACTGGCTAAAGAAACTAACAGCACAGATGAATGCCTAGCAATCAGATGAACCAGCTACTAGTAACAGGTTCTCACCCAGATTGCCTAACCCAAGGAACCATACAACCACTCAATAACTTGCCTTCCAACACCAGGGAAAGTTCTATCAGGCATTGTACCATCAAGTTACAAGACCATATGGACCAATACATGAGCACAGCTGCTAAGATCAGTGCCTCTATGTCAGTGGTGGCGAACCTATGGCATGCGTGCCAGAGGCGGCACTCAGAGCCCTCTCTGTGGGCATGTGCCCCATCACCCAGCCCCGCCCCCCATAGCCCCCTCACCAGCAGCCCCTCTGGAGGAGAATCACCTCCAAGCAGCCAAGGACATGGCAGCTGAGCAGTGGGGACAAGACACTGCACTCGCACCCTGTTGTGCGCAGATGATGCTGCGGGGCACAGGTGCACAGCGTGGCTGCTGGGCTGCTGCTGGGCTGCCTGGGCAATCAGTGGAGGCAATGGGTGGCCCTGTGGGTGGGTGGGGCGGGGCGGGGGCGGTTTGTGGGCATTCAGTCTCTAAAAGGTTCACCATCACTGTTCTATGCTGTTTTTTAGTCCAGCGCTTTCCAACCACTGGTAGGATTTCCCAGTGTCTGCCATGTCAGCTTTGTGTTGATGGTATATCTCATGCATCTCTTCTGCTTGGGCAACTGCTCTATCTAAAGCAACTTGTGTTTTGAGCCTTTGGTGTTGTTCCTAATGCCCTTCTGAGCTGTGCTCATGTATTGGTGCGCACAACGGAGCACAAGGGCGGAGTCTTGTCCCCGCTGCCCAGCTGCCATGTCCTTGGCTGCGTTGCTCTGTGCGGGCCATGCCGGGGGGGTGACTCTCCTCTGAGGGGGCTGCTGGTGAGGGGACTGCAGGGGGAGGCAGGGCTGGGGCGATGGCACACATGCCCATAGAGCAGTGGTTCTCAACCTGTGGGTCGGGACCCCATTTGGGGTTGAACGACCATTTCACGGGGGTCGCCAAACAATGCAGTCTGCCATTTTTCCCCCTTTTCCTTAGCTGTGCTACTCCCTTTTATTCTATTGGCTTTTGAAAGCCAATAGAATAGACTCTCCTGAATAAAGTCTAATTCTATTGGCTTTCAAAAGCCAATAGGAATTGTCCAGGCTGTCTCTGCCCTGCTGAACCCACCAAAACTCCCATTCTGCAAATGGTGCTGCACCAGTTGAGTAGTCCTCGACTTACAACCGGTTGAGTAGTCCTCGACTTACGACCGGTTGGGGGTCACGGCATTAAAAAGGTTGAGAACCACTGCCATAGAGAGTGCCGCCTCTGGCATGCATGCCATAGGTTCACCACCACTGCACTAGGTAGACTTTATCCATTAAGTACAGTAGATTTAAAAAGTGCCTTAAAACACTCTACAATGTGCATAGTCATTATTTTTCAGTAGAAAGATGAAAACATCTTTGAAAACAATACCAAAAAGAAGCTAAATTTCTGAAACCTACCTTAGAGGGCTATTCTAGAAGATTACTCTAGTTGATGGCACTGAAAGCTTACATAGATCCTCCTAATTGAGCAATTAAGATAATTTTTATACTAAAACTCAATCATAAATCCAATAGAAATAGACCTAGATAGTGTCATTCAAGGACCTTACCCCAAAGGATATATTTGAAAATGGCTAAAAGTATTAAAAACCATTCTGATGACCCAAGATGGTCTTTTTTCAGGCATATCTACATCTTCCACTTATTCAAAAAGTTGCTTGGTATCTCATTAGAACAGTGGTTCTCAACCTGTGGGTCGGGACCCCATTTGGGGTCAAACGACCATTTCACGGAGGTCGCCAAACAACTCAGTCCGCCATTTCCCCCCCCCTTTTCCTTAGCTGTGCTATTCCCTTTTATTCTATTGGCTTTTGAAAGCCAATAGAACAGACTCTCTTGAATAGAGTCTAATTCTATTGGCTTTCAAAAGCCAATAGGAATTGTTCAGGCTGTCTCTGCCCTGCTGAGCCCGCCAAAAGTCCCGTTCTGCAAACGGTGCTGCACCACTTGAGTAGTCCTCGACTTACGACCGGCTGAGTAGTCCTCGACGTAGGACCAGTTGGGGGGGGGGTTGTGGCATTAAAAAGGTTGAGAACCACTGCATTAGAAGTATTTTTGAGATTTGCAAAGGTCAAACTAAGCAAGTTCAAGCTGCGCTCTATTTTTTTTCAATGGACCTGGCAGAAACTATAATGAAGTTATTTCTGGTACCTCTGATTTGTGTGTGCTCTTGGTTATCTGAGACAAGTCATTTCCAAAACCATGTGGAGAGCAATCACTGAGATTGGTGACAGCTTGTTTTAAGCATAAGATGCTCTTTAATAGGAAGTTATTAAACAGAAACAGCTGTGTTGATTTCACACAAGGAAAGGAAAACAAAGTCTGACTAATAAAAAGCACACAATGGACTGAGATGAGGCTTTTTTAAAAGGCCTTTATTTCCTTCTTTATACTTTGAACACTCCATTGACCTTTCACCTACACTCTTGGTACATCTGGGACAGATCCACTGCATTGTCTTCTTAGAAGTCTATAAGGAATAGTTTTTCTAATTGGCTTGACAGGCATCCATTTGCACTTGTCTTAATTAGATGTTCAAGTCCTTAACTAATATGAAGGTACTAATATGGTAGCAAATATAAAATTATGTAATCCAGTTGGTTTTCACTTGTCCCTCATTTATTAGGGTTGAAGCAATCAGGGAAAATCAATGGAAAAATAGATTCAGTATATTTGTTCACTCTCACAGCTTCTTGTAAGAAATTTCAGAAAGTTTCTTTCTTTCACATGGCAAACGGATGTAAATAGAGGGTATGATTTAATGCTACCAAGCAAATCGTGTGCCAAGCATTTGTTCTGTACAAGGAGCTCCCATATCCAAAGCCAGCTTTCTTCAATTTCCCACATTTTCTTCCTCCTTTCAGATGAGGAAAAATTAGAAAAACCAGATTATTTTACAACCAAATCAGGCTTGACAAGTATTTGATACTTCTAGAGGCACCAAACACAAGCGGACTTCCCTGGCATACTGATCTTTGCTGGCCATTTACCCACAGGCACCACTTTTGTCCCCATAGACCAGGGGTCTTCAAACTTGGCTCTTTTATGACTTGTGGACTTCAACTCCCAGAATTCCTCAGCCAGCGTGCCTGGCTGAGGAATTCTGGGAGTTGAAGTCCACAAGTCATAAAAGGGCCAAGTTTGAAGACCCCTGCCATAGTCTCTACAACATTTTTATATTGTGCACATGCCATCACTTTTGGCCTTCTTGTTCCGCTTGATTCTTCTGCTGAATTTTTTTTAGTTTAGGAAGAGCTTTCACTTCAGGGATTAGGATTTTTGTTTCCTTATCTTTATCATCTGGAAAGCTGAACTAAGAGGACTCAGAATGGTTTGGCTTATGACTTCCAGACCAAGTTACCAACTCACTTCTAATGTGTGCTTTTTTCTGCTACCCGTATAACCCTTTTTGGATTTAGATCTTGAAATGTGAAGCTAGGATCTTGCCTCCTTCAATATTTAATCCAGATCCAGGGAAGGATTACCACCCAGAAAGAATTAGTGGAAATGACTGAGGGAATCAAGCTGTATGTCTATGGATCATTAATTCCCTTTTTTCTCCTCATAAAGTAATCAATTAGCACTGGAAAACTTGGCATTTTTGATGTATATCTTTAAAAATCTCTTAATTTTCTCCATATACATTCATTGTTCTCACAAATGGCTCATCAGAATACACCTTTAGTTTATGTGTTAAAAGTTATCTCTCACAAAAGAGTTATAAAAATGGGTAAAAAACTCTTACTTCAAACCCTATATGGTTAAAAAAAGACTGTTCATATTCCCAGTTTTATAGTTAGAGTGAAATTGTAAATATGACAACTTACGTTTGTTTTAAAATGAATAAAAATGGGACCAGTGCAAAATTATGGTATAGAAAACTAGAACAGGGTCTCTGTATAATGGGGAAGTTGGAGGAAGATATTCAGAAAGTCATAACCTTAAAATATCATTAGCTTTTGCTTTCACTTAGCTGAGCAAGCACTTCCAAATCAAAATAATAATTAACATTCTGTGGAGAAAAATTTTGACCACGTCAAATAACAAAGATTTAATTTTACATTAATGCATGGTTAATGCTAACATAGAACTCTTTAGTTGACCCCTGGGCCCCGACACTTTCTATTTGAACCTTTGGGAGTTTTGTTGCAAAGAAGAAAATTCAAAACCTGCCAACGACTTGAAAAACAGCCCATATTGCAAATACTCAACAATTGGTCCTTGCTATGAAAATTAAGGAATCCATTCATTCAGCTTCATGCGACTATTTTTTTTTTTTTTTAGGCTTGCACAGGAACATTAGAAAAGAAATAAAACACAGAAAAGGTTAGGGGAAAATGGAAGTGCAAGTGAGAATCAGGAAAGGGCTGCTAGATTAGATCATGAAAAAAGTATGGGGAAGACATGACCTGTACTTACAGCAGCTTAATGTGTAAATCTTTCCTGGATTTCCTGTTTGTTATTAGCAAAGGATAGGTCCTAATATTTAATCATGCTTTTATGATTAATCATTTATGATGGTTCTCCTCCAAAATCTGCTGTTCCTGTCCTATGTTCTCTCCCTCCTCCTCCTCCTTCTCTTTTTAAAGCATCAGATTGAGAAAAAAAACATTTTTTTTACCCAAAGATTTTTCACAAAGCAATCAAGATTTGAACACTGATCAAATTGATTCTAGAATAGGCTTTTCCCACAGGGTGATAAGCCAATGGGGAGATTAGGGGAACTGTCCTTTAGTTGTATGATGGTTGCAGGAATCGGCTATGTCTAGTTTAGTGAAGAGAAGGACTAGGGGGTGACATGATAGCAGTGTTCCAATATCTCAGAGGCTGCCACAAAGAAGATGGGAATCAATTTATTCTCCAAAGCACTTGAAGGCAGAACTAGAAGCAATGGATGGATGCTAGTCAAGGAGAAGACTAACTTAGCAATAAGGATAAATTTCCTGACAGAACAATTAATCAGTGGAACAGCTTGCTTTCAGAAGTTGCGGGTGCTCCATCACTAGAAGTTTTTAAGAAGAGATTGCACAACCATTTGTCTAAAATGGTATAAGATCCCCTGCTTGAGCAGGGGGTTGGACTAGAAGACCCCCAAGGTCCCTTCCAACTTTGTTATTCTTTACTTTAAGTTACTCTAATATAGGTGCAGGATACTTTAAGAGCAGAAAACTAGTCTTAGACATAATTCCAGGTTACTGGCAGCTTTTTTTGAAGTAAAAAGGAACAAATATCCATATAGCAATAGTTCATTTTCTCTAAGCTGATTTGAATCCTCCCATGGCATGCTGACCTACATATCCAGTAAGAAGGAAATCTTCCTTCCTTAAGGAGGTCTGACAAAGAAGAAAGAATTTGAAAGATTTTCTGTGGCTGCACTCTGCCTAGTAACTTCTATCTCCTTGCACTAAGGCAGACTTAATCCAAAGAGTTACTTAGCCCATCATCCCAAGTGTGGCTTTAACGAGTCAAAGAGTTTTAAACGTTCATTAACAGGTGCTTTTCTGAAGCAAAATGCTCATTTTTAATGCCTTGAATTTTGCTTTGTTCCGCCATGTGACACCGCAAGACATGGCAAGCCTCTTAACTGTAGAGCTATGGGAGGAGGAGGATATTAAAGTCTCAAAGCTAATGTGAGAAAATGTTTAGAATTGTTCTGTCAAGCCAATGCGATATGGTTGGTTTTTACAAAAGAACATTGTAGAGAAAAAAGAGTTTGCAAATGAAAGAAGTGTCAGAATTGGGTTTTCCAGATCACAGAGACCAGACAGCTCTATTCAACAAATGTGTGTGAGATTAAACAGGGAAGGACACTAGAAAGTCATGTCAACTCTAGAACCAAAACTCCCAATCTTCCTGTGATGAGCATAAAAGTTTAAAATTTCTCAGTGCCTGTGGCTGAGTATGTTAACAAGCAGGATCCCAGGTAATGCTATTGATTATCCAGCAGAACATGAATAACTGAGCTAGAAAAATATTGTTCCTTCTCTTTCACAGATAACTCAGGGACTGTCATACTTGATATGTAGGGGAGTCTTCTTTACTATAATTATATCAAATCATGCCTCTGGCCCATTTGATTCAGTACTATGTAGGGACTCTGTTACAGTTTTAGACACAATTTTTTCCTAGACCTGCCTGGAGATGCCAGGGATCAAATCTGGGATATTTTTTTAACATGCAACAACATGCAACCATCAATATTGTTGAGTGGCAGGCTTCCCCATCAGTACTCTGATAGTCAGATATACAGGTGTCCTCAATTTACAACAGTTCGTTTAGTGATTGTTTGAAGTTATAGCGGCACTGAAAAAAGGGACTTATGACCATTTTTTATATATGAACTTGCAGCATCTCCCTGGTCACATGATCCAAATTCAGACGTTTGGCAACTGTCTCATATTTATGAGGTTGCAGTGTCCCAGGGTCATGTGATTCCCCTTTTGCGACCTTCTGACAAGCAAAGACAATAGGGGAAACCAGATTCACTTAACAACCATGTTACTAATTGAACAACTGCAGTGATTCACTTAACAACTGTGGCGAGAAAGGTCATAAAATGGGGCAACATTCACTTAACAAATGTCTCACTTAGCAACAAAAATTCTGGGCTCAAATACGGTCATCAGAGGAGGACTACTTGTATTCAGCCCAACACAGTTCAATCAGGTTCCAAGCAGTGTGATTGCCTTTTTAAGCACAGACCCACTGTAATAAACAAACTATTGGTACCAAAAAACTAATATTTGTATATAATTGCCACAAATCTGGGTATGAGTTAGTAACTTGTGTTTTGCTTCTAATAAAAGTCGTCAGCAGAGGTATCAAAGCAAAGGTGATTGGATATCTGGCCCAAGCAACTATGCAAAAAGGCAGCGGTGGTGAAAGTTGCACAAACGATTATTAAAATCTGATCCCTTGTGCAAAAGCACAGCAGGCAAAAATGGGTGGAGAATTAAAGCCTGCCAAATGGAAAGCTACCAAAGCATTAGAAAAAAATATGGCCCAGCATCTGAGAGGGTTATATAGCCAATAAAGAGTAAAAACAAATGTATAAAAGCTATATAAAACAGCTTTACCAGCTGTCTCTTTTCATGTGGAAATCTGCCTTGATGGGGTGCTTAATGTTTAAAAGGGAACCAAGTCACAGACAAACAAGATGAAAAAGTGGAAATCTCTTAAAAGTGGCCCTGGTGTAGCCGTAAAAAACAAAAGGAAATTGTTTGTTTTTATTTTAGCTGCATTGTGTGTTCAGTCCCTGCCCCCCCAAAGTGGGGCAACAGGAAAGGTCAAATCTGAAAGGTTATCAATCAATTTGCTCAGTGGCACACTTCAAAACAAGTTTTGTTTCGATAGCAATATAACAACAGGTACCAGTTATGCTAAGCATAGCTAGTTGCAAGTACGTCAGAAGCTGTGTGTATCACCCAGCCATGTGCCAAAGCATGGGATGGAAGAGAGCCAGTGAAAATATGTACTTATCTGTACTTATAATGAACTGGAAGGCACACCCTGCAACAAAGAACCCCAGCTGGTGTGTAGAAAAGGACCTTCAGAAATCAGGATTCCACCCAGCTTCAAAGCTATCTTTCATGTTAGTACAAGCTAAGCAAGCAAGAGGAGAAAGAAGCAGTGGCTGGATTCCAATATGTGAACAACTGGTTTGCTGTGTGGATGCCGCTTCTGGAAGTCCATTCTGGATCTGGGCAACAAAAAAATTAGCTACTGGCTAATGCCAAACTGGTGCGAACTGGCTTTCCAAGTCAACTATGTAAAGGCATTAACTCAGATCAGGCTTGGTCCTGATGCCCACAGTCTATGAGACTTTCCAATCTACAACTCTCCTGACTATCCTCCATAATATGGGATTAATTTGTAATCCAAAGAGTGCTGGACCTCAACCCAGCAAGTAACTTATTAGAAATCAAGTAAAGGCACAGCGTGCCTCCTGAATGAAGTGTGATAAGAGGACTTTTGCCTTATGCAGATGCCACTATGAAACAGTTCTTCCCCTGTGGCCAGAAAGACTAGGAAGAGGCACCACTTGAGGGGAAGTGTTGTATACTATAAATACACAAACAGAAGATTAGAGGCAATTATTAGGACAGCAGTCAGCTTCCCCTGTCAATACACAAGCGGATAAAATAGGCACTGAGAGTTCAGAGTCAGCTATGAGTAGGATTACTGGAGCAGTAATACTTTGTACTTGCATTATAATTTTCATCACAGGATATCAAAACAGGATTTGGAACACCCAATGAAAGTATAATCCTTTGCATGTTGATTAAGTTCAAAAGAAAAAAAAATACAGGAGGAGTTAATTATTCATTAAAATATCCCAAATACGGTCCCAAAGCAAATGAGGTGCTAAGAAGACTGATAAATTTGCAGCAAATGTCAATTAATATTCATGATTTTTTTTAGCATCTGAAATTACTTGCAGAATATTTCAGTATTTGAATATGTGAAATGTACGGTAAAGTGTTTGATATTTTTAGTTGTCATTTAATACTGCATACCTGACATGCAATAGTGTTTCATATTAATATTCATTGTATGGTGCACTTGGTTTCAATCAAATATGTATTGAGTTCATCTGATTTTCATTTATGACATTTCTCATTGTTGCTATAAGCATTTGAGATAGTAGAAATAGGATTTTTTTTAATCATTACTAGAACTGAGAGAAAGTAACTGAGCTAAGGTGTTAGCCTTGTGAGGTAGTCCAGACAAGAAGTGCACCCTGAAATATTAGCTCTAACTTTATTATAAGATTACATTAACAGAATTTTGCAAGGCTAAAAATACATCTCTCTCCTACCTCCTTGCCATGACAGTCCAAGAAACCAGGGAAGCTCCTTAGCAAACTCTACCAAAACCCAGCCTGGAGGTATACTGTATATCCTCATCTGCTTCCAAATCTCAGAAGCCGATCCTGGCAACCAAACAGGCAAACTCGTAAAGTTGGCATTATTGAAGTCATGGGTGGAGCATTTATAATGGAAGATGGGGCTCCAGCTGACCTTGACACTACTTCAAACATCTGAATCTCAATTAGCTGTTTACATCTTAGACTGTATCTTAAACACCCTACACAACAGCATTAGTGAAAGAATAATCTATGTAAAATCTTCGAAACTGCTGAGTCGTTGGTACATCAGCTTTAAGTGCCATAAATTAAAGAATAGAAAATGAAAAGCTCTTACATAATACATCCTAATACAGCTACTATTCTTCAGTCAGGTATTTTCTATTGAAGAGAAAGGATTTTATTATCATAATGTCCTCTAAGTGATTTTACAGTTACTCCCATATGGTTATTTTACTTCAGTGGAAAAAAAAAAAAACCCCTCCAGACTCACAATCCTGAAAGAAACAAAGCACTGTCTCACTTTTGTGACACCAGGTAGAAAACTTCAAGTAATGTATATGTTGGATTAGTCATATCCAGGTAGCCCTCCACATATGACCACAATTGAGGTCAAAATGTTTGTTACTACGTGAGACAGTCATTAAGTGATTTTTGCCCCATTGTATGACCTTTCTCACCACAGTTGTTAAGTGAATCCCTGCAGTTGTTCAATTAGTAACATGGTTGTTAAGTGAATCTGGCTTGCGCATTGACTTTGCTTGTCAGAAGGTCACAAAAAGGGGAATCACATGACCCCGGGACACTGCAACCGTCATAAATATGAGACAGTTGAATTTGGATCATATGACCAGGAGGATGCTGCAATGGTTGTAAGTATGAAAAATGGTTACTTTTTTTAGTACCGTTGTAACCTCAAACAGTCACTAAACAAATGGTTGTAGTTACACGGCTGTGCTGTGACTTGAATAAATGCCCAGGCTGCCTGTTCCTCTAATGCAGGCTAATACAATATTGGCTACTCTACAGTCTGGCAATGCCTGTCTGAGCTCAGAAAGAAAATGCCATTATAAATGGAACATTGGTGTGAAGGAACACAAAGTGTGGAAAACAGGGCATCGTGTTCCTGAATTAACCTGAAACGATTTTTAGAATAGCCAAGTGTTCATTTCCAGTGTTAATATGGCGACTCCAGGTTACATGTAGTTAATTTATACATTATACATTTATACATTACAGTAGTAGGACCATTTCCAGGAGCAAAGGTGACCTTTTCCCACCATAAGTAGTGCTAAAAATTGAGCTTCATAGATTTCAGTGCATTGTTAACGGAGCAGGCAGCATACAGTATAAGTGTTCTAATAAATAAATAAATACATTGGGCTCTTTTGTGATTGAAAAATCCACCAGAGGTCTGATTCTCATTCTTGTAAATTGGAAATGCAAGAACTAGCAGGTTTTCCCAGTCATGCCTTTAAATTATGACATGAGACTGTCCCCACGGCAAATCATATAAAAAAATATATGTTTGGGGCTGTCATTTGAATTTCAATGGAAAAAGAAAATAAATATGAGGCTTTTGCTAACTAAGATGGAGTATGGCTTAGGATGGCAAAATGCATTAATAAAATACTTTTGGAAATTACTGAAAGATAATTTACAGCCATCTGTGTTTTCTTTGAATGAGGCTTCATTTGCTGAACATATAGTCATGGGTATCAAACTAGTGATGTCATGTGACGTGTCGCAACATATCACAGCTTTTTTCCCATTGCCGGCAATGGGGTGGGCGTGGTTTTGGCGTGACGCATCTGGCCTGTGGGCCAGCAGATATAGGTCATGCTAGCATCTCCCTTAAAGCAATAACCCATGGCTTTACTGACAATGTAATGCAAGCCTTTGATGCAAGATGATAAAAGTCTTTTCACACGACATATCTATGTTCATCCAAAGTTACCAATAGTAATATGTCTACTAACTGGACTTCTTCATGTTTATCCAAAGCTGTAAGCAAAGATAATATAGGCTAACTATATGCACATGAGGATTCTATCTTGTTTAGTGCTTCCAGTCACATGATGTATAATGTGTCTTTAGACATATATGTATAATTTGTCTTTGGATACTGTTCCAGAAATGGAGGGAAGGAATGATCACTACCCAACATATTTGTATTTATTTACTTATTTATATTGATATTTTTACTGATTTAATGAATTATTGTTGGTTTCCTGTGGATGTTTTAATATTATGATGGTGTGAGGGGTAGGACATGGATCCACTGTGAGTTTTTGTGAAATCTGGTGGTAAATAAACCGATAAATCAATACATCTTAGAAAGTGAAGAATAATTATTACACAGAATTGTTGATTGGTGCACAAAAGAAAACTTCATTGTTTTGGAAGATAAGGAAAACATAGACAATTATTTTCCTATCTTTTTACTTTTTTTGCCTACCCCGGGCTACCACCTGGTACTGGGTCGCGCAAACAGTGGGCAAGTGGGTGAGCGCGCACAGCTCTTCTTGTATATGAAGCTCCATTTGGATGAGCAGCTTCCGCAGAACCATCCCTTCTCCCCTCCCCCGCCACTGCCACAGGTCTGTAAAGATGGAAAGATTGGGGACCACTTATCTAATGCATAATGAATTTAAAATGTAGAGGTATGGACTATCCTGCTTATTAACTTGCCTGCAGCAACTACCATTTGCAATTTTCTTTTCCTGTACAGTACATGTATATGATACAGCATTTCTGCTAAAAAAACCTCTTTGCCTAAGCTATAATGTATAATTTTGATTTACTGTAATATATGAACCCAGCAGAGTGGCTTATCAACTCTGGTTTATACCTAGGTTATGTTTAAACTTGGCCATTATGATTTCATCAACGTATGATGATTAAAATATATTGTAATTTACTTAATTGATGATTCCAGGCACAGTCTTACATTGTAGGATTTATGCCCCAACCCCTGGGCCGCGGCCTACTACCTGGCCACGGCCTGTTAGAAACTGGGCCAAGGGAGATAGGCACACATGCATGCATGAAGCCCCACTTTGATGAGCGGAGGGCGCTTGCGCTTGAAGCTCCATTGGCGCAAATAGAGCTTTGAGCGCAAGCACAACTGCTCTCCATTTAAGGGCCTTCTGCTTGCATGAGTGGAGCTTCACATGCGAGCAGCAGGCACTGGCACTTGCGCACAAAGTTCCACTCGTACAAGCAGAAGGCACTTAAGTAGAGGGTGGTTGTGCTTGTGCGCAAAGCTACATTTCCACGAATGGAGCTTTGCATGCAAGTGGCCTCCACTCATACAAGTGGAGCTTCGCCTTGAGCACAAGCATTCTCCACTCGTGTGCGAAGCTCCTTTTGTGCAAGTGGATGGCGCGTGCACGCTTGCCACTCACACAAATAGAACTGTGCGTGCCTGCCACTCACATGCCCCCCCCCCCAGCCTAGGCCAGGCCACCAAGCTGGAAAGGTTGGGGACCGCTGTTCTAAAAGAATCTTAAAGAATCCATTCGGTCAGGCCACTTCAAGTTGAAACACGAAGTGGGCATTCTTTTCAATGTGTTCCATCTGGACAGCTGCAATTCTTACATGATATTGTTTAATATGTATTCTTAATTGTAAAGAGTCTTCCTGGAGCCAGGCAGCCTAGAAATTAAAATGAATAAATAAGTTTATTTATCATAATTCTTGCCAAGGCTAAAGGATTCAGACTACATGGCTGCTGTGCCAGAAGACACTGACAGGCTTCTAGCAGTGCAACTGAAAGCTTAATTTTCAAAATGAGAGGGATGAAATTCTCATGTTAGGTTTAAAAGCCAAGTTAAGCATAAGCTGGCTCTCTGAGCCTCGTGCTTTCATAACACATATGTAAAAAAATGAAACAGCAAATGCTGCAGAATGGAAGCAGAGAATGGATAATCTTTGCAACCAACAATCACACCGCATGAACATAAAGTGGCTACAAAGAGATCTTCCCTATTTAAGCATCTTAAAGGGGATCACAAAGATTTCAGAACAGATAAAGCTGAATTAAGTTGATTCAGGAAAATATGTAGGCAATAATGAGAATTAAATGCATACATACTGTACGAATCTGGAAATTCACTTAATAAACCTAACTAATCTACAGTACAGTACAAACCAGCAAAAAACATGAAAATAATTACATGGAAACTAGTGATCACTTCTAATATAAAGAGGATTAAGTAAAGTATAAACCATGATGTTTATAATTTGCATAATAAAAATTAGCATAAATATTATTATTATGAAAAAGTTTTTAACTTTGAGTTGCAGAGGACATTTTTCCATTTCTCAGAATATAGTAGTGCATACAATATATGAAGCCTTCTGAATGTTCAATATATCTGCTTAAATATGATCTAAAATGTGATCTGTTTTCCCCACAATTTCTAAAATTTGATGAAGAGAACCCAATTAAATGAATGAATCAAAAACATATATGTCAATTTATTGAAGAAAATGATGCACAGCTACTGTATATATTTGACCCAGATAAAGTGTATCTGGCATATACTTTAATATATGCAACTTTGGGAGAACTTTACAAAACTCTGAAAGGGAATGTAATCATTCCAAAACTACATTTTAAAATATTTGACTTAGGAAGTCCTCTTTTTTTTTTTTTAGGTAGGTGTGAATGTTTAATAACATTCAGTGATGATCAGTGAGGCAGAATCTGTCAGATATTACAGGCTAGCTAGCAATAAAATGGGGAAAATCCCTGCATTTACCATTTGGAGCCTGGAGCAACAGTGGAGGGGGGGGGGGTTTAAAGGGATTGCCCCAACTCCCACCACAGAAGTTCAAGACTGCTGAATAGATAATTCTTCCACACAATGGGCAGAGACTAATGTAATTAGGCGAGCTGGCCCATTGATTCAGCAACTATGTGCTTGCACAAAGCTGACTAGCTCTTCCCACTGCCGCCTATTGAGGCTAAAAGCTAAGGGTGAGTAAGGCCCTGCCAATGGTAGGGTTATGCAGTGAGACTGTATCTTCTCACTGGCCACCTCTCTTAGTGTGACATTTTGCAGCAAAAGCAAAATGCAGAGGTACTTCACTACAAAATAAGTTATGCCTTTGGGCTGTACACTTTGTGGCCAAAAGTATAAATAAATCTCAAAAGTTAACCTTTCTTCTGAAATGCAGGCAAAAGATATTTTACAGATATGCACTGTATCTATAGATGCACTGGAAATAATTAAGCATCTTTCTCATCCCTTTTTTAATGAAAAGTCACTCATGTCCATTAACAGTGAATCTCTGTTTCCCATGTAACGCATTGTCCTTTTTTCTCACATAATATATACATACACATTCTTTCTCTACAATAGTCAAAATTAACATTTTTCTGAACATTAAATAATGACGAACATAAATTACGTGTAAAAAAGTACCCCAAAGTACCATCTAACCATAATCATATTACATATAGTTGGTTTGTACCCAATGACTCCATCAGTCGTAATTATATTTCTGTGGCTGCAATAAATATTTTTTATATTTTGCAAATTCAAATAAAAGCTCTCCAGGAAGGCTACTTAAATGAATGTATGCTAGAAACCTCTGAGAAAACTGGCCTATATAAATACTCTGATTCCTCTGACGAGTTATTGCTACAGTAAGGAAAAGAACCAGTTTGGTGTAGTGACTAAAACTAGTCACTGCTTTAGGTATGAAACAGCTGGATGATTCGGGACAAGTTATTCTCTTTCAGTAAGAAAAAGAAGGCAATGCAAACCACTTCAAAAAGAAAAAATTGCCAAGAAAATTTCATGGTTTTGTCAGGAGACCAAGAATGATTCAAAGGTCCCCTTTCCCAAAGCCAAAAACATTAGGGAAAATAGATAGAGAGTTGATGGTAAAAGGTATTAAGGATGATATGATCAATAGCTAGAGGGAAAAAAGTAACATTTGAAGTGTAGTTTGAGAGATTTCCCTAAATTCTGAGCTCATGCAGATTCTTCTCTAGCAAAGTGAGTTATTACAGAACAGCTGATTCTTGTCCTTTTATTTAAAAAAATGTACATTCAAAATTAAGATTGTACCAAAATTTAGAGGAGTATTTTCATGTAATTTATTTTATTTTTAATTATACTTTATTATTTTGATAAAGAAGGCGGCAAGCATATCTAGTATTCCTTCCTTCTCTTATTTTCTGTGAGGTGGGTTGGGATGACAGACAGTGACTGGCCCAAAGCCATCCAACTTTCAAGTCTAAAGTGGGATTAGAATTCATGATCTCCCAATTTCTAGCCTGGCATATTAACCACTGTGACTAGACCAAACTAGCTCTCATTCAGAGAAATTTCCTTAACAATATCCTCTACTAACTTGTTTTAGGTGTCCTTAGAATCCTTTGACTGAGCCACTAACAAATAGATATTATATAATTCTGCTCTATAATAAACCAGGATTGCCAAGTTAATGCTTGTTGGTTTGTTCTGGACCATTAGTGAAGTGGCCCGCATCTGAAATGTTTCTGAGCAATGCAGCTTACTTAAAATTTGACTACTTGGATGATAATTTCAATTACCTTTACAGGGAAATCATCTCCTTCATGCAAAAAATGTTGTGTTTAGTTTGTTTTGAGTTACACAGATAAAGCAGGAATAAAATTTGGGGATAACTGGGAACCACAAAATTGAAAATCAAGGTAGGTCCGAAATCTGGTAAAAAAAAAAAAAAAAAAAAAACAAGATAGGCTTTGAAGACAAAGCTCAAGAAAGTCTTCAAGAAAATGACCTGGTACATCAGTCACAAACAAAAAGTAATTAGATGAAGCCATGTTATTCCCTTGCACTAATTACCAGTGACTACACAACATGTTTTATACAGTAGGCCAGGAATCACTCCTGACTGTCTCATCACTTTCTAGAGAACATCATCCTCCTTAAGGCAAACTGGTATATGCATACCTGTTGCTATTTCATAATAATCTTCAATTTTCATGCAGGATAAGCAAGACCAACCTTAAGCAACGTTTACTATTATTTACTGTAGCAATTTATGTTGGAAATTCTACAAGCCAGATATCTCCAAAATGAGCTGCTGTAAATTGTACACAAGAAGAGATGTGGGTGACTCAGCTGATAAATGAATCAAGAAATGGTTATCCCAATCTTCTGTCACCTGACCTAAGAACAACTTATCAATGCCCACCTCCTACTTGTGAATCATCATTCTGAGTCTATACTCTTTTCTCTCAACAAACTCTCTTATTAAATGTAGATGTTGCAACTCTCTAAAGTAGGGACAGTGGCACGTGATGATTCAGTTATTCAACTGCCAACAGCTATACTGGAAATTATTTAAATGAGTTACAGATTTTCAGGATTAATCCAATCAGGAATAATTTCCTCTCTGAATATTTCCAAAAGGCCAAATAAAAAACAATAAGCAAACAAAACAGTGGTTCATATCAGCCACTGGTTATGGTGAATATTCTAGGTGGGCTACATTTTGCTTCTTTGAGTCCTGAAGGGGGAAGTGGGGCATTTACTTACTTATTTATTTATTTATTTATTTATTTATTTTAATTTAATTTAATTTATAGGCCACCCATCGTACCTCAGGGTAACTCTGGGTGACTTAGAATCATAAAAAATAAAACTATATAAATTAAAAATGTAAGTTAATATGAAAACCAAAAGATTATGGCCCAATTAAAAGATGGGGCAGGTGGGAGCAGGATGGGGGGAGGAGGTGGGATCTATTGTTAATCAACTATCTCCACTGTGATGTAAAATAATCAGCAATTTAACTATGTCTCTGAATATTGCCTTTGTATATCTTTATTCATCTGTTGCTTTGACTGCAACATTTGCAGTAATTAGCAGTTTACAGAGTCAGCATATTGCCCCTAACAATCTGGGTCCTCATTTTACCGACTTTGGAAGGTTGGAAGGCTTAGTCAACCTTGAGTCAGTAAAAATGCAAGCATCAAATTAAAATGACTAATAAATAAAACTACAGTACAGTGTTTATTTTAAAGGTTCGTCAATAAATGGAGGTGTCACAAACCAAATAAAGAGATAAGTTAAAATCCCTTTTGAAGACCTCCTTCATCCAATGGTTCACCTGTGAAGTGTAATTCTGTTAGGCTGCCCCACAATCTATTCAGCAGGGATCCTCTTAGCCCTTTTACTGAAGAGTTCTTCCTTCATTTTAGATGCTAAAAAAACAAAAAACAAAAGGAGGGCATTTTGGAACTTCCTATCCAAAGGCTAGAAGGATAGAACATAACAAACATTGTGGAAATCCTTAAACACAGGGGGTAACGATGTAATTTGTGCAGTGTTACACATGGGAAAGTTTTTCCAGAAAAAAAATCTGTGAAATCAGTGTTATAGATATAAGAGTTTATTAGGGAACAAGAAACAAGGGAAGTCAACAATTACATACAAAATTCAGATTAATCAATACAGACTAGCGAGTAGTTGCCAAGAGTGGGTAATGACTTGATGAAAAATCATCATCACTATTCATCACAGGCCATAGTTACATATGACCTCATTAAATAAGCTCCTGGATTTCAATCCACATTTACTGCAGGGAGGATGGATGGAGAGAGATCTTTAAGCCTTGTGTTGCTCATAAGCAGGCCTTCCTTGTTATCTCTCTTTCTTATTTCTCCCTAGTTGAAGGTCAATCTCTTTAGGAAACTGATTGGTGCTCTGCCCAGAGGATAGCTTTCCATTGGTGATGTTCTAGGTCTAGCCAGCAAATGAGAAATTATCTAGAGGCTAAAACTACCCTTGATGGAATTATAGAGAAAAAAGTCTACTTTTTACCAGTTTATTTTTTGTACAAAGCGAATTACATGGAAGAAGCTCTATGGGGAAATTAAATCAGAATTCCATCTGTTTAGACCTCTAGGATGACACATTAAATGTGTTTGACACATTAAATTGCGGAATCTCTTTCTATCTAACCTTTAATGTTTTTGCAGCAGAGGTAACAGCATACTTAAGGGAAATCAAATTTGATACGAACAAAGATGTATTTCCCCCCAAAATATGGATATGTCAAACTTCTGTTCTTCTGTCTTTCTGTAGCAGTGGAGAACACCTTGCAGGTAGACTTTAGATGAGGTTTAAAGATGTTTAGATTTTAGAAGATGTTTGAGAGGCTGAAGGGATTGGCTGCTTATAAGAAACGAATGTTGTTTCCATTCTGGTTGTAATTACATTAGGACTGTTTTTTACTCTGCATATTCTTTTGCTTTTACTTTAATATATTTTATTTGTTTGCAGTTTACTGACATTAGGATGACCAGCAGGAAATACAATCTAGCTATTGTTCTACATACTATAGTGCTTATACAGGTGATCTGTAGGTGGAAAAACAGCATCACTGAATGATACTGGCAAAGTAGCTACTGCTTAATTGAAATGGTGTTGTAAGAAATCCTAAATCATTGTCACTTAACTGAGCATGATATTTACACTAGGTATTATTTACTCACTGCCAAAGAGAAACTGAAGACAAACATCAGTCAATGTAAACATAACATATGTATGTATCAGCTTTAGAAATAACAACTAATTTGAATATCAATACACTTACAAGTAGCATAGTGTTGTAAAATGTTACATCGCATAGGAGTCCTATGTATTTGTGCAGTCTGCAGCCCAATGCTAACTATTGACATGAACATCCCTTTATACAAAATGGACACCTACTCAACATCTGTGAAAACCAATATTACAAACCAATCTTCAAGGCATAGCAACAATAAAAATAAAATGATACACATTAAACTAATTCCCACAAATACACAGTGTTTTTTCATTGATTTTGTAGTTTTTGCTTATACTTCAGCAAATTGGCATGTGTCATTTCAGAGAGAATATATAAACAACCAGTAGATTCTCAGCAATTATAGCCAAATGGATGAATTAATTTTGTGACATAGATCAATAAGCAGTAATTCAGCATGAATTCCTAAGCTACAACCAATACAAGCAGAGAGTAATGTGATATGTGCTATAGATAATCTTTGACTTAAGACTGATTACTTAGCTACCATTTGAAGTTACAATAATCGCCCCCAATGGAATTTATGACCCAGTTTCAAAGTTATAACATTGCCCCCCCCATGTGACCACATTTTGGGTGCTTCGTACCTGGCCCACACATACAGTTGTTTGCAGCAGCACTCTGTCACTAGCGTTTACTTCTAGCTTCTAGCAAAAACTACCCCACAGCAAATAATGGATTCACTTAACGGCTGCTGTGTCTGCTGTGTTCACAATGCAAAAAGGTAAAATCAGGTCCAGCCACATGGTGACTTATGTTGTGACTGTCACAACTTCTGACTATAATTGCCAGACTCAGACGAGGTTGTAACTGGTGGACAACTGATGCCATCATTAGCAAAAAGTTTATTCAAACCTTGCAAACATGTACTAAGTACAAATTTATGAATGGCTTCATGTGTGTTTTGCTGCTATTCTGAAATCTGAAATAGGCAAATCAATGGCAGTTTCTTTTCTTTTTCACATGTCATGTGTGTGTGTGTGTGTGTGTGTGTGTGTGTGTGTGTGTGTGATAAACATAAGTCCTGTAGAAACCTATTGAGTGAATGAACTTGGAAGCACAGGTGTGTCAGGGCAAGGGAGAGAAGAATGAAAATGATAAGAAAATGAACTTTTTGGAAACAAAAAGTGAGAAACCTTTTGAAATGTTCAAATATGGGAAATGGAATGGTGTTTTTGTTTTTTTTTTAAATGCTTTTCTGACACCTGGAAAGATATGGGGAAAGGAAACAAAGTTATATATTGGACAATATCGGCAACATCAAAAGAAATCACACATTTTGTGTAAACAAAACTTCCTGACAGAATGGAAAAATGGTTGTCCAGAATACCTCAGTTATCTTAACTGACAGAAATTGAGCAATCCTGACTTATGTCCCAAGAGGGAATATAAGGGGCTACAGTGTACTCAGTCAAACCATATTGTCCTTATATCCCAGTGTTACCATCCCAGACTAGAAATAGCTCTTCAGAATCTCAGCCAGAACTAACTATCTTTCCCCCAGTCCTTTTTTTTTTAAACAAAAAATACCTTTTAAGTTGAATGGGTGAACATTACATGAATCTAACAATTTTCATGGATACTTTGCATTAGACACACTCAAAAATAACTAATCCCCAATTTCCCAGTGCTATTTTTAACAGAAAACTTAATTCACAATATGCAGTATTTTTATCGTTTACATTTTTACTGCCAGTTCATGCATAAGTCTATGTGCATATGCATAGGTATATTTGTCTGTGTGTATGTGTGTGTGTGTGTGTGTGTGTGTATTGTATTGTATTTGTTAAAGGCTAGGAATAAAGAAAGCAAAGACCTAGCAAATGCTGCCTAATCTTCCTATTGCTTTGGAACAAATAAACTGCAGACTAACCACTATGTATCTCTCAGGACACAATTGTCTACTCTAGTGAGCTCCCCACTGATTTACTGACCTGTATCCTAATGACAGACTGCCTTAATTCATGTTTTCAGAGAATTCATTTGATTGACAAGCAAGACATCTGTCTTGGAGCTGAAGAACGATCACATCCCACTGTCTGTAGCCGTGAGTTATAGGTGAAGACACAGGACGACCTTCAAGGATTGCCATGAATGTCAAGTTGGCCCAACAGCTGCCCTGATTTGTAACCTAGAGTAGAATATTGATGCATTTCCTTTCATCTTAATACATATATCAGAAAAAATCTATGGCCAGTAGAGTACTGAATATGTCTGTGTGTGCTGAAGGTTGAATAAATGGACCTCTAGGAATTGCTGCATATAGTGTACCCATATATTGTTTATTTTTCAGTCTAGTGGACAAAACATCCTTTTCTTAGAAATACGATTCAAACTCTATTTACTTTAGAAACAAATAAGATGTCCCCCCCCCAAAAAAAATTGGCCAATATTCTAACCCGTCAAAGGGATGCTTGGGAGGAAATTTCTTTAATGCTTTATTGACTGATAGAAATCATAAGCTTGATATATCTATCTATATATCTGTTTGGATAGGTTTAGTCCTATTTTTTAAACAAATAATAAACAGAACTATCCTAAATAGTCCTTGTTCATCTTTTTTTTTTCCTTTGTCCTTTGCTACCACCACAATGCTATGTCACTGCCACTTATAAAGCTCTCTCAGGTCTCATTATCTGGATGGGAAACTATGGGGAAATCTAAGGATAATAGAATAGATCGAAAAATGGGACATAGAAATGTAGTTGTACACACATACGCACATTCCAATGGTATATCTCTTTGGTATGTTGATAGGCCTTTGATATCAAGTTAGTTAAAAGAACAGCTTACAATAAAAATGCATGACTCCTTACTTGGGGTAATCTGTAATACCCAACTTCCAGAGTTATAAATAGGTGAAAAGCAGGATCAAGGTTTTCTTCAAGAAATGACAGAACGGATAATGCTTTCTCAGCTTCAGATTAATCCCTCAAGAGTATTGCACTCTCACACAGAATAATAGTAACCAATGCTCCAAGGCCTTAAAGGGAAGTTGACAAGATTTGAAACTAGGTAAAATGTAAATAAATTGTAAAATGTTCGTTACATTTGATCTCCAGCCAGGATATTCTTTGGGTAGAACTAAACCTCACACTTTAATTTTTCCTTCAGAGGCCCTGTACAGGTCAGGGAGATGTAAGAATTCTTCAAGAACCCTTTTTTCCAACCCTATACAGTTCTACCTGCAAATTTATGATTACCGTACCGATATGTACCTGGAGCTCCAGGGTGATGCAAATAATTTAAGAAAGTAAGGCAAGTTCAGCATCACAGCATTGTTTTAATTGTTTTAAAATGTTTTTAGTATTTTGATTATTAATAGATTTTTTGAACTGTAAGCTGTCCAGAATGAATGACTGAGATTGATTGATTGATTGATTGATTGATTGATTGAATGAATGAATGAATGAATGAATCTATTCCTGGGTCAAGTGTAACTAGAGTGTTGTTATACATGTCTGCATGTTGCTTATAATGCTGCACTAGACCTTTACCTGCTTCTCTAAAAGGAAACTAAATCTTTGCAAACTTGATTTTGGACAGCTGCTTTAGTAACAAAGCTATAGGACCAGAGTGTTACTGAAGGGCCTGAGTAATTTTTTTTTTTTTAAATAAGGCAATGACTGAATGGCTGGTGTAACTCCTTTTGTTAGCCTGAATGTTTGAGATTTCTGATTCACATGCTGAGCAGCCTTAATCTTGTTCAGTTTGCAAGAGCTGACAAAAACAAACCCCCTTGTCGTTATGGCTGCAGGCGTAATTTGAATTTGGGCTATTAAAAATTGAAAAGCTTCCATGCAGCGTGTTCACTGGCAGATCTTGACTGGAAACCTTTAACATTGCTTAGTGTGTAGTGAGCTATTCCCTGGAAGGGGTTGCTGACAGGTCAAGAGTGGCGCACATCATCTTTTATGAAGGAGGAGGACTGAATAAAGTGAGCCCACTGGCTTGAAATAATTATCATCTGTAATGTTTGGCTGTTGTGTCCTGGGACTTTTATACAATAGGCAGAAACCCCATGCTTTGCTGACCCCCATGCATGTCTATCAGAATCATCAGAAATGCTCATGGGCATATTAAGTGCAAGTCAACAGACACAAAAAGTTAAAGGAGGAGAGAAGTGAAAAACAGGTCCCATCTATTGTTCTCTACTATAGGAGACAAAATTCACAGAAATGAATGAAATAAACCTAACCATTTGCTTCATTCACAAAGGGAAAAATGGTAAGTATCACTTGCTATCTTGGTAGATCTTTCATGGTATTAAAATCAGGAAAATTCCAATTTGCTCACTGTTCAATTTGAGGTTTTTTCTCTCCTCTCCTGAGATTTGAAGGATGAATACATAGCATTATTTTTCCCACAACAGCAAACTTGATAGATAGAGCTTGCCACAGCCAATTCGCCACAAGACAACTTGCCAGGGGAGAAGAAATAGTGGAATAGAATAATTAAAGAAAGGATGCCAAAGGGGGGACAAAATGAAATGTGAGTGACAAAAATTAAAATATTTTTTTATTATTTAGAATAGAATAGAATAGAATAGAATAGAATAGAATAGAATAGAATAGAATAGAATAGAATAGAAAGGAATAGAATAGAATAACAGAGTTGAAAGGGATCTTGGAGGTCTTCTAGTCCACGACCTTGCTCAGGCAGTAAACCCTATACCATTTCAGACAAATGGCTGTCCAGTCTCTTCTTTAAAACCTCCAGTGCTGGAGCATTCACAACTTCTGGAGGCAGGTTCTTCCACTGATTAATTGTTCTAACTGTCAGGAAGTTTCTCCTTAGTTCTAGGTTGCTTTTATCTTTGATTAGTTTCCATCCATTGCTTCTTGTCCTGTCCTCAGGTGCTTTGGACAATAGCTCAACTCCCTCTTCTTTGTGAGATATTGGAACACTGCTATCATGTCACCTCTAGCTCTTCTCTTCATTAAAATGGACACACCCAATTCCAGCAACCGTTCTTTATATGTCTTAGCCTCCATCCCCTGATCATCTTTGTTGCTCTTCTCTGTACTCTTTAGAGTCTCAACATTTTTTTATTTACATGGTGGTAATCAAAACTGGATGCATTATTCCAAGTATGGCCTTACCAAGGAGTTATAAAGTGGTATTAACACTTTACATGATCTTGATTCTCTCCCTCTGTTAATACAGCACTTGTTGGGTTTTTTGGCAGATGCAGCATACTGCTGGCTCATATTTAAGTGATTGTCCAATAGGACTCCAAGATCCCTCTCATAGCTACTACTATTGAGCGAGGTACCATCTATACTGTACCTGTGCATTTGGGGGGGGGGGGTTGCCTAAATGTAGAACCTTACAATTTGAATTGTTGAATTTTCTCACAGCGAGTTGTCCAATGGCAAGTTGACCATGGTGAGTTGTCCTTCAGAGAGTTTGGTGGTGAGTTGGCCATAGTGAACTGGCTGTGGAAAGTTGCCCCATTCTGGAGCTGAGAGAGAATGAGCAGCTCACAGGGTCTTGAAGGTGGGACTCCTCAAGCCCGCTTCAACCCTTTCACTGTTATGCCACCTGAGGAACAATGTTGAATTTGAGCCAGTTACTTCAATTTTTATGCTCTGTAGCCCAGCTGGAGGAAGAGCAAAAGAGTGCAATTATGGCAATAGTAACACTAGCTTAATATGAGGCAACAGCATAAATTGGGTTTCAAAATGTTGGTGCAGCTCAGCTAGCTATGTTTCATGCATCTCCTGTTCACTGCAAGAGGCAGTTTAAAACCATGCAATTAAGGGAGTAAAGCATTCAGTAGAAAATTAATTTAAAATTAATTCCAGAAAATTAATCCATCAAGTAATAAATGTAATTGCTTATTACAAACTAGTGTTTAGATTAATACCCGACACAAGAAATGAGACAAACAATTTTAAAAGCTGCCAATGAAAATATAGGCATGCTCTTGCTCAAAACTTCTATTATGTCTTCATTAGAATAAACAGTCCAGGATTAAAGTAAGGGTATCAGCCACTTTTCTGTCATCTCCCCTCCCCCCAATTATATACTGAACACATACATACACAAACTGCAGTGTTTGGGAGATGGTTTTTTTATTGACAGGTTTCTTTTAAAAATCATAATTCTGCAGACTTAAGGATTCTCCTGAGCATGCCAATAGCACCCTAATGGCCCCATTTTTTATTCCAGATTCACAATTTGAATTGACTTTTATGTGTGACAAACTTTCCTTCTGCCTATTTAAGAAAAAAGATATCTTAATTTAATCTCCCAAAATTAAGTGGATCAAATTGGCTACATGGCAATTTAAAGGTATGTGTTTGTGGGCGCACATGTATATATGTGCACACCTTCGAGATAGTCTTGATTCCTGGATTAGCTCTTGGATTTTTTTGGCAATTTTGGCAATTTTCAGAATTGGTTTGCCATTCCTACTTCCCAGAGTTGAGAGAGTGACTGGCCCAAGAACACCCAGCTGGCTTCATACCTAATGTGGCCATAGAACTCATTACCCTCTGGTTTCTAGCTGGTGCCTTGACCACTAGACTAAACTGGCTCTAACTTGAAGATAGGGAAAAAGAAAAAGAAGATATTTCTCAGATCATAAAATACCATGTAGGTTGCCCAATCCACCATGCTTCAGAACTATGTCCTTTGCAAACGCATCTGGTTTGTATACAGTAAGGATCTTTCCCATAGAATACTCTTTTCCTATATTGTTCAAGTAGTGCATAGTTGATTGGCAGAACCAGTGGTGGGATTCAAATATGTGAACAACCGGTTCTCTGTGTGGATGCCACTTCCAGAAGTCCATTCTGAGCCTGGACAACAAAAAATTAGCTACCGGTTCTGCCAAACTGGTGCGAACTGGCGGAATCCCACCACTGGGCAGAACCATCCTCAACACAAAGCCAATGGGGCTTAAATGCAGGCATAGAGTAATGCCTCTTGTCACATGTGCAAAGGAGCAGGGCTTCAATCCACGTTTGTGTTCATCATTCTGGTCCCCTTGGCTCTCCCTATTGATGGGGATAATGTTGATTTGGTCTCTTTTCCTGACCAACCAGCTATATGGCTGCTGAGGAAGCAGAACACTCTGTCTTTGCTTCAGCAACCTGATTTTGCCTGCAGACTGGATAGGTTTTTGATGTAATTTTTTTAAAATTTCAAAAACATGCAAAAAAGAGTAAACAAGAAAATAGAATCTTCTGACAATTGACTTTCAAGTTTTTGTTTTACAACTGATATATAAACAAGACAGCTTTCCAATGTAAGAGGTTCTTTGTATTCACTCTTTCAAAAAGAAAAGTTATTTATTTCCATTAAAATAATTTAACTCTTTAATTCTCAGCCTTTTCTGAGACAAGGAAAAATCAGTAAGGTTCTCAGATGTTTCTAAATATTATAAACTCAGAAGTAACAAAATCACCAAAGAGTAACACTTATTATATCTGAAGAAAGTCTCTCCTTATCGGAATAAAATATATATCATTAGAAATGAGGAAGGTTGGTTCTAATGTCCATAAATTTAGGCCTGAATACAGCTGTGAACTTGATGGAAGATTGTGCCTCTCTGTCACTCTGTCAATCAGGGAAACCTCCATTTTTGTGACTTGCTCCTGAGGAACAACTGTCTGGAAGACAGATGGGTTAATTTCAAGTTTCTGCATTAGATCCAGAGGAAGGAAAAGCACTCCCTCTTGAGTAACTGGAGGTAAAACAAGCTGCATGCCATCTCCCTTTGGAGAAGGTTAAATCACCATTATCCCCAACGGAAGTCAGAAGCACAGATTGGATATGCTTTAAGCCAAAGAAGTAGCAAAAGCTTGTCCCGCAACTTTATCCGAACAGCGTAATTTATGTTTTGTAATTTATACAAACATTTTTGTCTGTGAAAAGTAGATCAATCCAGCTGCACTGATTTGTCAGGAAGATGAACCTATATTTTTCTCTTGCTGTTCCACATGGGCAAACATGGAAAAAAAAATCTTTACTGAAGTCAATAACCAGTACACAATAAAATTCAATAAGACAAATACACTTATTGATGTATTCACCTAAGAAGGAATTCCATGCCCTATAACATAATCAGAAGCAGTTATAAGTAGCTCTAAATGTGTAAAAAGGTAAGTAAGTAAGTAAGTAAGTAAGTAAGTAAGTAAGGAAGGAAGGAAGGAAGGAAGGAAGGAAGGAAGGAAGGAAGGAAGGAAAACCCACAAGCATTTGAAAACTATTGGGTAGGTGATATGAAACATCTTGTGGGCTTACAGCTCAGTTTAAACCATCTATTTTCATAAGTGAAAATAGATCAGAATAGGTCAGAAGTGAAATTTTGCTCCTAATCCTATCCCTAATCCTTTTGAAAGAGGATGCAAGTTTGGTACATAAGATAACTGTTTAGGTCTTTCCAAATGTTGTTGACTGCAAGGGCAGTGGGTTTTGCTCTTTTAACAACAATGCAGGATTGTTCTTCTTACCAGAAGTTTACTGCCTACTGAGAACTAACAATAGGAGCTTTACCTGTCAAGTATATTCCATGGCTGTAATTTTCTAAATAACTCCAGCAGAGAAAATGTTCTTAAGTAATGAAGCAAAGCAAGACACCAAAACTGAAGCTGTGGAGGATCTTATACACTTACATTGTATATGCAGTTGGCTTTGTGCTATCTTCCATATCTTTAACATTGTGGGATCAATATTTAATTCTAGAAGTAAACTTCTAAAAATACTTTTTATAAACTGTAGTTTGAGACTTTAAATATGCAGGCTTATATTTACAAAAAGTAGGCATAATATTTAAAGCCATCAAAGCATGTACCACCCACCACACAGTTCTAACAGTTATTATCTAACAGTCTCCAGGTAGTATCATAAGGTAACCTTGTTGGGTGGTGTCAGCTTTGTTTGGGTGATGATAATGTTACAGTGCAATTCCTGAGTTTGACCTGGCTGACTCTAAATACTGGTTTAGAGACTGAGACTAGCCCATATTGAGCTAGTATAGCAATAGCAATAGCACTTAGACTTATATACTGCTTCACAGTGCTTTACAGCAGAGGTCCCCAACCTATGGGCATAACCCTCTACCGGCTGGCCAGTGTGCACATGTTCATCCCCTGCCCTTGCGCCAGTGCTAGCCGAGCTGTGACTCTCATGCTGGCGTTAGGCGAGCCATGAACCTCTCGCCTGCGCTAGGAGAGCCATGAGCCTCTTGCTGGCGTTAGGAGAGCCATGTGATGCGTGCCGGCGCTAGCAGCCCCATTTGCGGCCCTGCTTGCATGCACGTGTATGCAGCCACATTTGCGTGTGTGCGAATGCACTCATAAAGGTGCTTGTCCTCCCCTTTCCCACTGGGCCGCCAACCCAGAAAGGTTGGCGACCCCTGCTATACAGCCGTCTCTAAGAGGTTTTACAGAGTCAGCGTATTGCCCCCAATAATTTGGGTCCTCATTTTACTGACCTCGGAAGGATGGAAGGCTGAGTCAACCTTGAGCTGGTGAGAATCGAACTGCCAAACTGCTGGCAGTCAGCAGAAGTAGCCTGAAGTACTGCATTCTAACCACTGTGCTACCACGGCTTTGTACCACTGAAGATTACAATGAAATGATGTGATGATCCTTCCAAAGTCTATTTTGCACCATACACTAACCATAAGTAATCCTCGACTTACAACCATAACGGAGCTTGTAAAGTGACCAATCTGATTTTATGATCTTTTTATGCTGCAGTCATTAAGTAAATCCACAGTCATTAAGAGAACATCATGGTCATTAAGTTCATCCACATAGGCTTTTCCTTAAGTTCATAGTGGCATATGATCTGAAGAGAAATCTGAATGGTATCAATCATCTTTGCTCAAGACTCAAAACACCCAAGTGCTTGAACCTTTCTATGGATGAGCACTGAGTATGATTTTTGATGCAGTTGTACATTCACATAATCGTCATGCCATTTAGCCCATGTTCAGCTAGCTTGCTAATCAACATGTGGCAGATAATTTGTCAAATGTTTTCTTGAAGTCAAGACATATTATGCTACAGTGTTCCAACAATGTGTTAAGGAAGTTACCCAATCAAAACACAATACATTAGTTTGGCAAGTTTATATATGTATGTGTGGAATAATATATATTGCCACATTGTTTCCAGATGCTTCCAGACTGTTCTGGTAATGATCTCCTATGGAATTGATGCCTGATTGCTCTGTACTGTGTTGCAACTTCCTTTTAAACATTGTTATTTCTTTAATCTAACCAGAGATATATTAGGAATAAATAACAGTTTCTGATCAAGATGGAAGACCTTTCGTTCATCTGCATATCAGTAGGGCCAAATTGAAACACTGAGCATAAATATCTGTATAAGAACATTCAGTTGAATTACGTCTCATATTAATGATAAACAGAGTTTTGGATCAGCTTTCCTAAATCTTAAGAATATACCATACATGTTCTAGGTTAAATATATTGACAGAGGCTTCCTCTCCATTTTTCAACTTTTTACGGACCATGTAACTTTACCAGAACTCCCCTTATGGTAACAATTTTTAAAGTGTAAAGTTGAAATGCTGTAAATCAGTTGAAAATCCTAAAAATATCAATATATTTTGATGCATGAGAAAGAAAGAGAATGGGAAACTGGCAAAAGGGAGAGAAGAGAATACAGAGAAGGAGTAGCAAAGCTTCTAGGGAATTTCTGATCTTTTGATCATTATTAGATGACCAGGAATACTGTGGGTACACTGGATCTTACTTTTAGGGACCCTAAATATTGTAAAATGTAAAGTCAATTATTTTTTTCTTCTTCTGTTAAATCGTGTCTGATTTATGAAAACTGCCTGGACCAGTCCCTGCAATTTTCTCGGCCATGTTTTTCAGAAGTGGTTTGCTTCTGTCTCTTTCTTAGAGCTGAGAGAAAAGGATAGGCAACCTTGGCTCTTTTATGACTTGTGGACTTCAACTCCCAGAATTTCTGAGCCAGCTATTAGAATTCTGGGAGTTGGAGTCCATGAGTCATAAAAGAGCCAAGGTTGCCTACCCCTGGACTAGCCCAAGCACTCAACTGGCTTTGTGCCCAAAAGGGACTAGAACTCACAGTCTCCCAGTTTCTAGTCTGATGCCTTCATCGCTGTACCAATGGCTCTGCAACTCATATTACCATACATTAATTCTGAGAGGTATTTTCAATTTATGCCCATAATGCAATGTCACCTGCTCCTGTGATATTTATTCAGCGATTTTTCAATACAATATTCCAGTTTGCAAGGAAACTTGATTAAGATTTTATTTTCAAACTATTTATCATAGTGAAGTGTCTGAATGGCACTTAAAGTACATGTCTACCACCAACTCATAAATGCTTTTTAAATGCCACCTGTCAAGATCTTTATTTATCCAGCATATAGAAAGATGGATTCATGATCTCAACAAAATGGGTTATAATAATATTGGCGGAAGGGTCTCCATGGAATAAACTTAAAAAACAGCGCCAGACAGCTTTATGTGCTCCTCCAATCATACTTAAAATGTAAAGAAAACATCCTTTTTATGGAAATAAGAAATATGCATGAGGATTTTGGAAGAGGCATAAGTAAGCAAGAACCAAGCACTCATTCAATATATAAATATGCATGCCCACATATGTTCCATTCTGCCAATCAAACTTTTATTAAAAACAAAATTATTGGCATTGTTACCAAAAGATTTATATGGACATAATCAGAAAGTAACCAAGAATCCAGTTCAATTCAAAGGAGTCCTTACCTATGCAATCCTAGTCAATGCAAACAATTAAAATAATTAATATTATTTCTGATGTGTATTAAGAATGTTATTCTTTGTGTTCTGTGAAGACTTTTCACATTTCAATATCGTAAGTTATAGAACTACATATTATTACTGCAAAATTTTATAAGCAAGCAAAATAACTTCATAATTATCTACTTATATATATATATAAAGCACCAAACCAGAGAGCCCTGTTAAGATTGAAACAGATCATTAAATTAATTAAACTTTGTTTCCTTTTTCTTTTCAAAATATTCACAAATTAACTGAGAGTGCAGAAGAAGTTACACATAGGGTAGATCTATTCTAAAGGATATCATTCACATTTGAACTTATTTCACTTTACCTAGACTAGGGTTATCCAACCTTGGCAACTTTAAGACCTGTGGACTTCAACTCTCAGAATTCCGCAGCCAGCAGTATTACAATTAACTAATTCCATGAATTCTGAGCACAGTACCCTATTCTATTTTTTGAAGGCATACTCACTGGAAACAACACACATATTTAAAGAACATCAATTCCTATAGAGTTACAAATTCTGACTGCAAAACAAAACAAATAAATGCTAGAAGGCAACAAAGGGATTAAAATATTTTTGCTGCTATCTGTGGCTATCTAGATTTCTATTCCTCAATTTGGTAGTCCTCAATTCTTTTTTCTTTTTTTATTTACATTTCACATTTCTGAACTGCTCATCTCCCTCAAACATGAAATTTTAGATGATAATGATAATGATGATGGTGATAATAATAATAATAATAATAATAATAATAATAATAATAATAATAATAATAATAAAGTTGGAAGGGACCTTTGAGTTCATCTAGTCCAACCCCCTGCTCAGGCAGGAAACCCTATACCATTTCAGACAAATGGCTGTCCAGTCTCTTCTTAAAAATTTCCAGTGTTGGAGCATTCATAGTTTCTGGAGGCAGGTTGTTCCACTGGTTAATTGTTCTAACTGTCAAAAAATTTCTCCTTAGTTCTAGGTTGTTTCTATAAATATATCTAAATATCAAACTTAATGTTAAGTTCAGAAACAAAATTATTTTTTCACAGTTGCATTCTAGTGCTGTTGGCCAGATATTTGCTTCAGCGTCAAACTATATCTTATTTTTCTTTAATCAGAACTAAGTGTGGAAGTCTATTAGCTATTCTGTTAAGATAACAATTAGTTTGACTTTCAAACCATCGTTGTAACCCTGTATTAGAAAACTACATTTAGTCTACAACTCACAAAACTTCTGAAATAGGTAAATTTATGGATTCACCAATTCAAATCTAAATTCTAACATGAAAGTTAAGTTCATCAGCTAGATCAGGGTAGGCAACCTTGGCTCTTTTATGACTCATGGACTTCAACTCCCAGAATTCCTGAGCCAGCATGGCTCAGCTTGGAAACATCTCCCTTTCCCCTCAGCGTGGCTGGCTCAGGAATTCTGGGAGTTGAAGTCCACGAGTCATAAAAGAGCCAAGGTTGCCCTGAGCTAGATTACCCCTGAGCTACATGGATGCATTTAGTACCATATTTCCCCAAATATAAGCCCTAATCAGAAAATAAGCCCTAATGCATCTTTTGGAGCAAAAATTAATATAATACCTGGTCTTATTTTCAGGGAAACACAGTAGGCTACTATTATATTTATGCACGGAAGGGATTATTGTTCTACAGCAATGTTTAAGAAATTCTACAGTGTCTTTCCTTTGAGGGGTCAAGGAGTTGCTTAATATCTGTTGAAACAGATATCAAAGCTTTAGATATAAACTGGGCAATAATGGAAATGCCTATGGTGTGCTCTTAAACATCTTGTTATACGAAGCTGGAAGATACACTTTTTCAGTTGAGTATTTAATAACCTGAAAGTGACAGCTCCATATCTATAACTGAAAGATATTCTGGGAATTTTATTTGGGGGGGGGGACTTCTTTATTGTCAAGTGAATTGATATATTATAGAATATCACATGGAATTTGTTTGTTTTCTGTAGCATGTATTTAAGGTTTGATATTTTGGGGCGTTCATAACATTCTCCTTCCTTCCAAACTTAATTATTAGAATAGAATATCTTTATTGTCAATGTGTAACTTACAACAAAATTAAATGCTGTCCACAGTGCACACTACACACAAATAAAAACCACAAGTAAGAACATACATTATATACACACATCCTTCACATTCTATTCACCATTACTACTATTATTAAAGTGTATATGTGTTTGTGTGTGAGAGAGGGAGAGACAGAGGCAGACAGCTGCGTCAGACTTTTAGGGATTCCTTCATTTTATTAAATGGCATCAATACTATGTAGGGATGAGAAAAATCCATCTCACAAATATCATGGTGGTTTTCCAATTCCACCAACAATCTGTCAGTAGTATTCAGATTGATTTAAAGTAAGCCATCAAGTTCCAATAGATATGATCTTCATTCCATAAATATTGAAAGAACCTATGAATGATAAACTAAAGCTGACAGCCAGCCAGGGCTCTTCCTGCATTCAGCTACCTGAACCTTTCAGTCTGATTTTACTTCAAATGGGAGAAGTACCTATAAAACGACTTATTTTTTTTTTTCAAGAAGAGATTCTTTACCTGTTTTAGCTCTTTAAAGTCTGCTCTACATTTTTTTTTACAGTGCCACTAATTCTCTCACCGGTCTATTATTGAGATCTACAAAAGTTGGCTGCTTGGACAAACTGGAAATCACAGCCTTGTGTCATTTGTTAATAAGAGCCACATGTGAAAAATAAATCAGTTTAATTTCCTCTGTATCAGTTAACAATTATTACTTGGGTGGTCCTTAGTCCCTTGGAAAGATCTGTCTTTGATAGACTGAGCGAAGGTTTCTGCCTCCTTCTGTCAACTTTGCTTTGACTTTCAAAACCAGCATTATTCAACCCTATGCCTTCCAGATGTATCAGGTTTCATCTCCCATAATCCCCTAAAAGGCATGACAAAAGATCCTGCTAGCTGGAGATTACAGGCTTTATGGGAACTGAAGTCCAACCCATCCAAAAAAGCAGATTAGGAAAGGTTTCCTATACCCTATCACAGCCTGTTTATACAACTTCAAGCCATCAAGATGGAGATCAACTTCCTTAACAAATACCTGGGAGAAAAAGCTAAGTGGTTTAATTTGAGGTTTTCTAATGACTTTTTGAATCAGCAGTTTGGCCAAGTCATTTATGAGAGATAATTACTGCTAGAAGACAAATTGCATTTGCTATATAGATAGTTCCTCGACTTATCACCGTTCATTTAGCAACCATTTAAATTTGCAGCCCCACAATCCCGAAATCAGAATTGTGTTGCTTGGCAACCAGCATGCATTTATGATGATTGCAATGTCCTGGGGTCATGTGATCACCTTTGCAACCTTCCCAGCCAGCTTTCATCAAAGTCATTGGGGGGAAGCTGGATTCACTTAGAGACCAGTTGATTCATTTAACAGTTGCAGTGATTCACTTAACAATCATGGCACAAAAGGTCATAAAATCAGCTGCAAATCACTTAACAGTTGCCTTGTCTAGCAATGGAAATTCTGGTCCCACTTGTGATCCTATTTAAAGGACTATCTGTAACTGCCAAAAGAAACTCACTGAGAGTGGGTAATAGACAAACAATAATTATTCCACAAATAAGGGATAAACATTATTTATTTTTAGACATAGCTATTAACAAATATGATGTAGTGTCACCTAAGATCTCCTCAAAAATTCACATAGGCTGCAACTGTTGTTAATGTTACACCTCTGGCTATCTTCTATGTGCTTCCTGCTCATTTTTTTTTTTCAACTGAGTAAAACCAAAACAAATTCCTGTTCTTTTATTGCTATGGACAATATTTACCAAAACTTGCTGTTTGCTATCATCCACGTGAATCAATTGTTTAGTAGTTTGTGACTATCAGTTTCCTGAAAAACACAACCTACTTTACCCTCCATCCTGCTTTCAATGGACATGGATAATATTTACCAGATATTTACTCAAAAAAGCTCTTGAAGCTTTCCCACAAGCAATACATGATTATTGGACAATTATCCATCTCCTACATGTATGCTACTATAAATACAAAGTTGATTGATTATGTATCATCAAGTTGGTATCAATCACATAGGTAAATTTTCCCCATGATAATCCATCCCTAAAGTTGCATTCATCACTGCTATAATTGAGTCCATCTACCTTACTGTTAATCATCCTCTTTTCTTTCCTTCCACCTTTTTCAGCATTAGAGCCTTCCGTAATTGTAGATTAGGGGTCTTCAAACTTGACCCTTTTATGACTTGTGGACTTCAACTCTCAGAATTCCTCAGCCAGGCACAGCCAGCGTGCCTGGCTGAGGAATTCTGGAAATTGAAGTCCACAAGTCATAAAAGGGCCAAGTTTGAAGACCCCTGTTGTAGATCTTTGATAATGTACCCAAAGTAGGACATAAAATTAAGCCTTCATTTTCCTTCAGGTGAGAAATCTGGATTGATTTATTCAATGTCACTTGTTTGTTTTCTTGGCTGTCCAAGGTATTCTCAGGAGTCTTCTCCAACACCAAAGTTCAAAAGTATCAACATTCTTTCTATCCTGCTTCTTCAAACTCCAACTCTAAGAGCATTCACAGAGAAAACTGCTGTTTGCACATCACAGAATTTAAATATCTTTTCTAAGGCCTTATGGTTGCATTACTGAGTGCTAGTCTACGGTGTACATGTTGACAGCTTTTTCTTTACCATTGATGATTGATTCTAAAAAGGCAGAAGCTAACTATCACTTACAGTAAGTATTTTTTTGTCTATTCTAATGCTGCTTTTTAAAACATTAATTTATTTTGTTTATATTTAGTTTAGTTACATTTTTTTCACCATATTCCTGTAGTTTAAGTACTACAATTTGCATATTTTTCACATTTTCAGTTATCTGCATGTTATTATCAGCCTTGTTTCTTCCTCCAATAAATATAAAATACTTTATTCTTAATTAGTAACATATATTTCTATCTGTGTATTTAACTTCATAGCATACAGCAGTTATTAATGACTTTACCTTTATCTATCTTATGCATGATATATTGGGAGATTAGTATTATGATGAGTTTAATTAGCACAGCTCTTCTGTTTTCTTTCCATTGATCCAGGCTTTTGGAAAAGGATCATATTGAGAATTTTTAAACAGGTCTGTGCTATATGTGTGCATCCCTTTAATTCCCTTGATGAAAATTCTATCAATGAGACTTATTTTTTAATCTTCTCTGATGAATTTATTTTTAATTTCAGGCTTTCTGTTTTCTCTTTTTCATTGATTCACTGAATTTAACTTACATATTAAAATGGAGAACCTTTTTTTTCCCCTCAGTGGAGTGAGTAGGGTGAATATTAAACTCAGCTAGAAGGTATCTTATAACTACTTACTCAGAGGAAATTTCCATGGACTTCAATAGGATTTTGTCCCAACAGTATTATGATTAGAGTTTTAACACATACTTCTATAGGTAATAACTAGGGATATGTTGCACATTTACTAAAATAATGAACCTTAGCAATAGCAATAGCACTTAGACTTATATATCGTTTCACAGTGCTTTACAGTTAAATTTTTAGATATCTGTTGAAGACCAACCTCTTTACCCCAGGCCTCCCCCATTTACTGGGTTTGATTCATTTTTATTTTCTTTCTCTCATTTTTCAAGTTGGTTCAGAAGATATTATATCATTTTAATTTACTGTTTCTAATTTATTTTTTAACTGTTGACTGCAACCACTTCACAGATTTATAATACTGGCATAAAAATACATTATGTTTTAAATACAAGTAGTGCTCAACTTACAACAGTTCATTTAGTGACCAAAGTTACAATGGCACTGAAAAAAGTGACCTATGACCTTCGTAGTATCCCCATGATCATGTGATCAAAATCTGATGTTTGGCCACTGGTTCATACTTAGGACCATTGCAGTGTCCCAAGGTCCCTTTGGTGACCTTTTGACAAGCAAAATCAATGGATTTTAACAAACATGTTACTAACATTAACAGCTGTAGTGACTCACTTAACAACTGGGTCAGGAAAGGTCATAAAATGGGGCAAAACTCACTTAACAAATATCTCAGTTAGTAAGAGAAATTTTGAACTCGACTGCGATTGTAAGTCGAGGACTACCTGCCAATCACCCACAGGTCAAAATATTTTGAGGCCAATGCAGGCAGCTTCCACTTCCCTATACAATGCCATCAGAGGAAGGTAAGAGAAGATAGGCAATATTGGCTGCAGTGGTATCCATGATGCATCTGACCTGATGAGGCCGTGATAGTGTACCACGCAATATAACATTTGACAATCCTCTCCATCTCTTAGTGAGAGAAGTTGATGAAAGCGTGAAGCCAAAATTTGCAATGTAATGTAAGTTTTTTCCCTCTAGGGTCTGGATCCAATGAATAAATATTCTCAGCTTGGTTGTATGCAGAAAGTACATATCACCCTTTAAAATGACTTAAATGTGAGTTTTAAGAATGTTGTGTGCTAAGGCTACCAAATCAGGACCGACAAAAGCCATAAACTTAAGCAGCAATGAAGAGATAGAGAAAGATCTTTTTTGCTGCCATCCACTGGTCAGCTGGATTTTTACTGCCAAAATCTGCTAGCCTTGCCATGCATATAGGGAAGAAAATCAGTGTTTTACATAGTATTTCTTAATAATATAATGTTAGTGTCGCTCCTAGAACTGATGATGTTACCTAGTTGGATAATGAAATGTCTGCAAGAAAACAACCAACCACAGAGAGCTTCATAATAAGAATCACCAAAGAGAAAACAGTCCAAACAGAGCTTATCAGCCTTTCCTTTGCTGCAAATACTTTGTGAAGTAGCAAACTCTCTTAGCAATTTATGTTTAAAATGCTACTAGTTGTTTCTAAGATAACATTTATTCAAATATAAGCTCTAAATTAATTACCTTACTTGACCAGCGAACAATTGCTTATCTGATAGAATCTGCAATCAAAAAGCAACTAATTGCTCCTTTCTATGAAGAGAATAACATTTAAGCATCATCCTTTAATAAATCCTATCATGTTTAAGGCAAACAGAATAAAGTTGCTGGCATAAAATAAAACTGATATTGTGGGGTTTTCTTCTCTTTTACTGGGAATGGAAGGACGATGTTTCTGTAACCATGTAATTTACATTAATTTATCCCAACCCTCAAGCTGGTACACTGATTTTACGCCCATTGTTACCCAGAGAACTTGCATTAAAATGCAATTAGAACCAACCTTTGCTTTAATGCTAATACCGTATTACTTATTTGAGCCAAAGCAGCCTTTTGTCAAAATTACTGGCAGCCAGTCCATGCCATAAATATGTTTACCAGACGGAAGTCTGAATTAAAAATCAATAAAGTACAAATATATGTTTCTTGTGGCTCTTTATTAGATTGTTTTCTTGAAATGTTTACAGGCTGCCTTTGACTGTAAAACTCTTTTAAAGCAGCTTACAATATAAATAACATGAAACTAAAGCCAGAATTAAAATCCAACAATAGAATTAAAAGCATCCCACAAACAATACTTTATATATTTTGAAAATAAATGGTGGAATACATTAAACCAGGCTGTTGAGTCAGCTCTTCTTCAAACTATTCTGTTCTTCATTACTAATGACATTGTCATAATGTGAGATATGCAGCTCAAGAATCAAGAAAATGAATAAATAATTTAGGTTCAAAATTCAGGAGAGGGATAATAATATAATTCCCTAAGTCAAAAGGCTTGTCTTCCTTAGAAACTAGTACAGCAACGTTAGATAAACTCTGCAGAAGGAAAAAAAAAATTAAATGTAGGCATTGTACCTGCCAAACTCAAGAAACTACATCATTTTTAAAAACATTAGACAGAATTTCCTTATCCATAAAAATATGAAATCTTAATTTCATTCTGAAACATAAATGGCCAATTGGACAGACCATGATGCAGAGCTTTACACACCTCTTTACCCTTGATCTGTTTCCAAAAATGTTACAATGGGACACCCATGTTCCAGCCATTGTGGATGCACTGTAAAAAAGCTTCAAAGCTACAGTCTTTAAAATTCAGACTTTTCCCAATTATTGATCTGGAATTCTAGTTTGATTTGACTGAAGAGGATATAGTCTTCTCGAATAATTTAGATGGCTATTTCGTTTATCCTTAGAGTGCTGAACAATATTAATTAGGGTAGTTTTCATTTGTGAACCTGTGGTTTAGAAAGTTCGTTGTAATTCAGTTGCTTTTCATTGTTTTTGATCCAGTGGTTGTCCTTTCACCAGGACTATCCTGTCAATAATGAGGATGTTTTAAGTTCATTCTTGTGCTATCACTGATAATGTATAGCCACCTTGTCTTCCTTCCATTCTTTTTCAATTGTCTTTGATACTGTATTTTTTCCAAAGATGAGAATCTTCTCCAATAAAATTTGTCTTTGTGTTATGCATCAAACAAATTTTTTTAGTTTTATTACTAGTGCTTCCTTGTTCTTTCAACCATCTTTCTCTGCATTACAATTCAAAAGCACCCATTTTTCTTCATTCAGCCTTTCTGAATGTCATAGTTTATAACCATAGGTTACTACTGATGAAAAATGGACTTGACAATAAACACATTTGTTGTTAGTGTAGTGTCTTGGTATTTTAATATTTTGTCTAGTTCTGTCATTGTCTTTCTCCCAAATTGTAGACAAGACTTCATTTCATGGCTATAGTTACCATCTGTATAATGTTTTGAGATAGGAAGGTAATTATGTTCCCACAAATGTTTGAAACTAATGTATTTACATTCTCTACAAATATTTCTTTTATGCTTTTGAAAGATGGCATGAGATATTTTTTGCTCTCAGCATCCCTTCCTTTTTAGTAATTGATGTTAAATCAGAGTAAGTGTGATGCTTTACTTGCTCATTCAGGTTATTTCACAAAAATCTGATGCATTTTGTACAAAACATGTCCCTCCCCCATATTGATTCAATCGTCAAGCAGGATATCAATCTTGTTTAGCCAAGTAATTATAACCCTATTTTATCTCATACCGGAAAGGAAGTTTCAGTAATTGTAACATTTCAACTCTAATCAAAACGATCATCATTTTTCAGTTCTATACTTTATTCTCTCAAGACTCTAAATAGAATGTAAAGTGTAAGAAATACAAGTTTTAAAAACAAAGCTAAAAACTATCTATCTTGAATGATTAAGCACTAACACTGTAAAATAAGATTTACTTCAATATATCTAAGAAATATGACCTTTCAATTGCCAAAATCTAGGTCTAGGGTTTACTTAAGTTAAAATCAAACTTTATTCAAAGTCCATTCATATAAGCATTTATCTTTATTTTGATTCACTAAAATCCCTTGTAACAAAAGATAATAAAAAGCACAAAACTGTAATGGCTTCTGTGGATGCCCGCTTGGACACACAAGAAAGAGCTGGCGACGGGGACTTTCGAGTGGGCTGCAGAAGAGAGTTGGGATGAGGCCAAGGTCTCCAGGAAGAGAGTGGATGGGCCAGAGGAAGAAGAGAGGCCAGGAACCTCGAAAGAGCCACTGGGGGAGCACCCAGTGAGAGGAAAGGGGGAAGATGCAGTTGCAGCTGGAGAGCTTGGAAACCTAGTCAGAAATGTGGGGTGGAGAAGGAGCGCAGCTGCAACCAATCAGCAGGGATGAGGAGGAGCCTTTTCCTCCATCAGCTCTCAGGATGTGCAAGGCCAAACGGAGGGACACACAATGGAGGACAGAACACTACTAGCGAGGAGGCTGCCTCACCTCTCCTAATGAGTTACACTGGCATGCGCCTACTGAGCCTGATGTGTGAAGCATCACGATGTTGGAGACAATCACCCGTTTTCCTTGCTGTGTATGTACTTTTAATTTCATGATTCCTGCTTCCTTGACTCTGGACCTGTACTTCATTTGACATTTTTTCTCGGACTTGCTCGTTGGATTCTGGACTTGAACCTTGGCTTGGCTACTGGATGTGAACTTTGGACTAATGCCTGGCCTGCCGCCCTTGTGCAGGTGGACTTGCATACAATGCCATTTCATTGCCCTTGGACTTTATGACCCTATGCCTAGGCTGAGCAGAATCACACTCAAGAGAATTTTGCATTTGGCATGAGTGGGGCCTGGGGAACAACACTAAGGGCTTGCAGTGCCTCATAAAGTTTTAAGAAATATATCCTTAACTTGCCAAATACTCTTCACAGCTGCATGTGTGCGAGTAGACTGGGACAGGGCAAAAACTTAATATTAATGGCAGTTTCATATACAATATTTCCTTTTCCCTCCCTGCTTTGTGGCTTTTGCCATTATTGGGGGAATGTCTTCATTTATTTACAGAATTATATTAGCTTTACCATTATATTAGATTTATTTATTTATTTATTAAAAAGATATAATAAAGCAATTGTTAGTTATATTACATATTCAAAAGAAGGGCTTCATGCAATTAACTCTGGACACATAGGAAGAAGAGTCTGTTCAGCTGTCCTCTACCTAGGATTGTCAGATAGGATTGAAGTCACAATAATATGCTTCAGGTAGTCCTCGACTTATAACCACAATTTCCACTGCTAAGCTGTGAAAGTTGGACCATAAGAAAGGCTGAGCGCAAAAGAATTGAACTATGGTGCTGGAGAAGACTCCTGCAAGTCCCCTGGACTGCAAGGCAATCAAACCGGTCAGTCCTAGAGGAGATCAACCCTGACTGCTCTTTAGAAGGCCAGATCCTGAAGTTGAAAGTCAAGTACTTTGGCTATCTAATGAGAAGGAAGAACTCACTGGAGAAGGGCCTAATGCTGGAAAAGATTGAGGGCAATAGAAAAAGGGGACAACAGAGAATGAGGTGGCTGGATGGAGTCACTGAAGCAGTAGGCGTGAGCTTAAATGGACTCCAGAAGATGGTAGAAGACAGGAAGGCCTGGAGGAACATTGTCCATGGGGTTGCAATGGGTCGGACATAACTTCGCAACTAACAACAAAAGCAAGACAATTATTAATTGTGGCCCATTTTAATTACCTTGCGTGCCACAGTTGTTAGGTAAATCACTGCAGTTAGCTGCATCATTTAGTGATTAAGTGAGTCTGTCTTTTCCTATTCACTTTGCTTGTCAGAAGCCAGCTGGGAAGGTTAGAAACAGGAATCACATGACCCTGGGACAGTCCAACTGTCATAAATACAGTACATGCCAGTTGCCAAGCCCCCAAATTTTGATCACGTGACTGGGGATGCTGCAACTGTTGTAAGTGTGAAAACGGATCATAAATCACTTTCCTTCAGTGCCATTGTAACGTTGAACAGTCACTAAACAATTGGTTGTAAGTCAAGCACTATCTTCCACCATAACTTGACAGTATAGAATGACTACAAAGAATGGAAGGAATCTTAGACAATTGACAAGGAAACAGAATAATAAATTACCAGGGCAGCTGATTTTTCTTTCAAATCCAGGCTTAAAGCAGATTGCTAAAATTCTAAATAATCAATTTCATCCAGAAGACCCTGGAGCTGTTTGTCGATAATTTCATAATTCTTAGCCAAGAGAACAGAGTTAAATGCGGTGTTGTTTGAAACTAAAGGCCATTATTCTCTGGGCTGACGTTGATTCTGTCCTGTGGGTATTCTGTCATCCTTAGCCTACTCTGTACTCCAAGCGCTGCCAAATGTGAGGAGGAAGGAGGGAGAAGTCTTTCATAATGCTTTCCGCTTTCCTGAATGAAATACAGATTTCAGCCTTGTGTTTAAAAAAAAAAATTCAACAGTTTTTAATATGTGAATATTCATGTATTCATCAGAAACCAACTTTCTTGGAAAGTGGATTATAACTGGAGCTTTTCATTTCCACTGAATGATATTCCCAAAAAATAATTAAATTGGGTGAAGAATCTGACCGTTTTCTAGAAAAAATAATCATCCATGTACAACCAAGGACTGGAGCAGGGTGAGTTATACCCATATAAAAAGCCAGGACAATCATCTAAAATAAGGATATATTCCAAGTCAGTGAAAATTTGCTGGGTAAGATTTCTGAAGAATTAATCATCTGTTTAATGTAACCAGATGTTTCCCTTTAGCATTTGTATTTAGGATATCAAATGCTTATGAGCAGAATATTGGAATTTACTCAAAGCAGATTCCCAGCATAGTATGTTTATATTTGCAAGAGATAATAGAAGAATAATCACTATAATGGACCACACTCTGCTGTTCCTATCCAGCAAGCATGAAGTACCTAAAGTTTAATATAATACGGTACATTCTTTTTGCTTCACTTTGCTGCTAGTATTATTGTACAACTTTCATGTACGTATATAAGAAGTTTAGTAAAAAGATTAAAAGATTATACAAACACAATTTTTTAAAACCATACCATAGATTATCATGAAGGCTTACAATAGCTAACAAATTTTCAGAAAAATATCACAACAATTAAAGAAATAAGTCAGTAGGAAGCATTGAAATATCCCTAAACAACAGCAAGAAAAGCAACAGCTATGGTAAATATTTGTCACACTATTCTTTTACAAAGCTTTCAAAGTGCAGAAAGCAAATCAGTAATCTAAAGAAATTAAAGAAAAATTATATAAAAAGAAAAAGAAACATGGGTAAAACTGACATATTTCAAGATAATTTATGAAACTTTTCCATAACTTTGCAACTATTGTTGTTTTCATTACCTCTATACAGTTTCACTTCTTTAAAATCCTCACTTCTTTTTTGAGATCACATTAACTCCAATCAAACATGATTTTCTCAGTCTTGCCTTCCCTCTCAACTTATTCAACTTTCTTCCTATGCTTGTTTTGCAAACTGATCTCCATTCATTCTCTCTAAACAAGCAAATACTTCAATGTATTTCTTTAATACCAGTCACTAATTGTTGTACTCAGTCTATCTTTATTCAGCAGTTATACATTTTTTCTCTTGTTTGATCATTCAGACATCTTAAGTATTGAATTCATGGGCAGATGACCAGTGCGTGACAATAGCTTGTCAAATGCCATGACAGTCATATTTATATCAGTTATCCAGGGTCCAGATGGATTTGAAATAAGATTTTGAAATTAATTAATACAGTGCATTTAAAATAATAATAATAGAATGGGATTTTAAAAGTTGGCCACTAGAGATAACCAAAAGGAATTAAAGTTTAGAATTAAAGGAGAAGAAAGAACACTTAAATTGACTTACTAATACAGAATGGAGCAAAATACTTTAACATTGTATGTATTGAAGGATTTTCGAAAACAATGGACCCAGAAATTAATTTTAAGAAAATCTGCCATTATAGTTAGATTGTGTTTAAAGGTGTTAAGAAAGAGGAACACATTTTTTCAGATAAGATCGTGAGTGATCTGAAAATAAATCTAAAAGTCACAGGTTACAAAAATAATATGGAAAAATATGCTACACTAGATATAGAAATGAAACTGATCAATGTCGTAATATTTAAAAGGAATATACAATTGGTCTTATCACTTTTCAATGGCGATAAATTCCTAAAATTGTTATGCTGAAGTGAGAAGTCATTTATTTATGTATCTCTTTTTCTTTCTTTACTATAATCTTATTTTTTGTTTCTTTTCTATTTTTATTTCTATTTTTCTCTTGTTGTGCACTTTCTCTTTTTATTCTTTCATTTTTGTAGTTTGCATTAGTTTGTATCTCTTTAATTGTAATGCTTAAAGAGCCGAGGTGGCGCAGCAGTTAGAGTGCAGTACTGCAGGCCACTTTAGCTGACTGTGTTCATCAGGTCAGCGGTTCAAATCTCACCGGCTCAAGGTTGACTCAGCCTTCCATCCTTCCGGAGTAGGTAAAATGAGGACCCAGATTGTTGGGGGCAATGTAAATATATATATACATTGCTTACTGGTGTACACCGCTTAGAGAGTGCTTGCACTTAAAGCGGTATATAAGTCTCATAAATAAATAAATAAATAAATAAATAAAATTACTATACAAAAAAAGAAAAGCTGCATAATACTTGAATTACCTATATCCTTTATTCAGAGCACTACTGACCTATTTCTTCTGCTTTAAAAAGAATGTTATCCATCAGCCCTGAGAATTACTTTAGCATAAATTCAAGTCACCAGTCATCTCAGCCAGAGGAATACACTTTTGCTATTAGACCTACCTCATGTTTCTATAGCAAGTGCTAAATTGAACTTTCTGAAGCTTCCCCTTGAGTAAAAAAAAACACATTCATTTATTCAAAAGATTTATATGGCTGCACAGCGTAATATGGCACACAATTTTGGGTAGATAACAATGATAAAATAGCACACAATTGAAACAAAAAAATTAAAAAAATAAAAAAGACCCCCAATGATCATCTACATCTGTTCATCACTATAATGTCCAGGCACCAATCTTATTATTCTAATGCCTGGAACACAAGTCAGCTCTATGATTTTCTGGAGGGTTGACAGAGTGCCGAATTTTAAGGGGAAGAATGTTTTACCACTGGGCTGCTACAGAAAAGGCATAACTTTGATCTTTGCCATTTTTAATCTGTCATCATGAAATTCACTTCAACTACAGAAAATTAAACAACTATGTGACTTAACAACTAAATATCAGTGAAAATACTAAGCTGTTCTGCATCACAACAAGTTGTTGTTATTCCAAGGATCCAGGTGAAAACATGAAATGATTGTTTAATTCACAGTATATTTCAAGCAACATTTTCCAAATTCAGATGCTGAAATATCAAAATTTCCTTTAAAATGAATAGCTTTAAGAATTGTGTTTTACTTTTATATTATTATGCGCATGACAAAAATTTTGCTGTAGAAGTTATTACACAAACCTGGGTTCTAGTGTGCAGTTTTCTAGAATTTAATTATGAAACATAAAACTTCAGACTCAATAATAAATTTAACTTCAGTGTTAACAAAATTATGTCTCAGGAAATATTCTCACTTGCCAGTGTAGTCCCAAACAGATCAATTGTTCTTTAAAATGCTATAAAACATTTCATACTTTTGCTTATCTAGATCAGGGCTTTTCAACCTTTTCACAGATTGTACCACTTTTAGGACATGGCAACCAGTGCTTAGCAAGGTGTCAAAAACTTATGACTAAAAAAAAGGAGGGGATTTTGTTTTTTACTGATTAGATTCATTTGTTGTGGTAGAAATGGCTAGTTTATACTATTATGGAAAAGTAAAAAATCGAGGTTCAATGTTAATGCTTCATTCTACTGCAACAGAGGAAGTTGGAAGTCAATGCCTTTTCTTTTTCCTTTCTCCCCCTCACGTTTTTCCCCTTTTTCCTCCCCACTATGTCCTACTATTTGCTTTTGTATTTTTGTTTTTTATTCTATAATCTAATAAAATGTTACAAACCATTAAAAAGGGAAAAAAGTATTGTTTTTAATTTCTTCAGTGGTGGTTCCTTTGCTGAATCGCTTTCCATTTACACTGATGTATAATGAATTTATCCATATTTATTAATATGCACTACTAACTTGGTGGTCAGCTGGCTGGTCGGCCCTTCTTCCTCTCTCCCTCTCCTCTCTCTTTTTCCTCCCTGCCTGCTGGGCTCTCCTTCCAGTTTCTTCTTCCCTGTCTTTTAGTCCTCCCTGCCTGCTGGCCTCTCCTTCCACAGCTTCTTCTCCATCCCCTTCTCTTTCCCTATTGTCTCTTTTTCCCTTTCTCACCAAAACCAACTTTTTTATATATCCTTTCCTTTCTCCCCCCTCCTTTTCTCTTCAGTGTACCTCCAGCTGATTCCTCTCCTCAAGAATGCATTTCTCCATCTCTCTCTTTCTCCATCCCCCTTCACTTTTCCTCTCCCTTTCCCATCAAAACTTCCTGCTTTTATATCCTCTCCTCTCTCTTCCCCCCTCCTTTTCCTTTCAGTGCACCTCCAGCTACATCCTGCTTCTGGAAGCTCCAATCAGCTGGAGCCCAGCGCTGATCCTGAGGCTTCTGCCGAGTCCCGACAACCCTGCAGAAGCGCCAATCAGCTTGTAGCCATGTGTGCAGATCCTGGGGCAGCCCTGCAGCTCCAGCTGTCTCTCCCTCGGGCACCGCTTCACCTCATTCCCCTCCCCCGCTACATGCGTACCCCTTGCCAGGTGCCAAACTACTACTGGTACTGCGTACCACCAATTGAGAAGCCCTGATCTAGGTAATATGCAACATTTACTTTATAAATTCTGTATTAAGTCCAGTAGTCCTTCAGCAAAAAAGCAAGTAACTTGAAACTAGCATATCTGATGAAGTGGCAAGAATAAACATGGATAAATCTGGGCACCATGGAGAAACAGGAGGCACACCAATATGATAAACACATAACCTGAGAATCTGTCATTCTCAGTGTTTTCAACTCAGAATGTTGGCTTTGGAAATAAAATTCCTCCCTCTTTCATAAAATACTTGTTTAACTATTTCTTGTGAAACAGCATTGATTTCAATTATTATTCTCTTTTTGTGTGTGTGTGTGTTTTTAAATTAGGACATGTGCTTACTACAAGGAAAGTGGGTGTACTGCCATGCCTTCAATCCAAACAAAACAGTGACAAAAAGGATTATTTTTTTCCCCCAGAACCTATTTGCAAATGGATGAACTAGAAATGAAAAACATTTTGCCACAGTGCCGCATATTGAAATACGCTGCCTAATTAAAAGTCTTTCAGAACATATGGGATTTTTGTCTTTTGGGTGACTGTACTAAAGGAAGTATTCCAAAATGCAGGCATAACAGAGAACACAAAATACAATGGCAGCTTTAATTAAACATGCTTTATTTTCTTTTCAGTCTAAATATTTAGCAGTTAAAACCATTTTGCGGCAGGTTGGATTGTGTTGAGGGGTGCCAAACTGGGTAATTACTTTCTTGGTGAATGCTATTTGGACTGCCTACAAAATGCAGAGGCTCAGAACAATGGAAGCCAATGCCTGCCTATTTAAGGTTTTTGATTATTGGTTCAATGAGGGAAGCTTTAAAATTATCTTCTACAGCACAACTCCCCCGTAGCTGTAGAAACCCCTTGAGTGCTTATGCAAAGCCAATATTTGGGTAGAAAATCCCATGCATCACCTACTCAGAAATTTTTTCCCATCTTCTGAAGTAGAGCTACAGCACATTATCTATTTACTGGTCTCTTCAGGAAACAACGTGAGTAGCTTCTTCTTCTGATTAAATAAGGAATACTTAATATAAAAATAATTACTAAAATGCTAGCCAACAATGCCTTCTGTCATCTAGTTCTTTGCAGATATTTGTTTTCTTCAAACCAACCACACTACTTGACATGAAATAGGGAAAGGACTCAACATTCTTCATCCATCTGTTTCCCTGCCTCTGGGTGTCAAACCTCACTCTCTTTTCCCCTTCTTTATGGAAGCAATTCCAAATTTGAGTGCAAGGTATTGTTACTATTGCCTCAAAATTTCATCTCAGAAATTAAGAGGAGATGTTGAGCCTACCATTGATTCGTAAAGGCCTAATATCTAATGTGGCCATATTGCAGAGTAGGCTGTCCATGGCATGGTTCAAGTTTTTTAGGATCAGTTTAACTTGGGTATTAATTTCTTTTATTTACAGCCTGATTCTAAAGGCAACAAGCAGTTCACTACTGTTCATATAAAAGCTTTGTGACAATGCTTGAATGGGAAAGACCTGACGTGGTTCAGACAGGCCATTTTTTTCTTCACCAGATCCTAGCCCATCCTGTTATGCTTAAGGCAGGATTGCTTTGTGTGAAGATTCTTCTGTCAAATTCTATCTTTCAGAATAAGCTCTCCATAAAGTATACATCCATGTAGTTAATGGGCATCTCCCCATACAAAATTCCCCCCCCCCTATGAGTACGTAAAATTTAGCAAACCTGTAGGGAATGAATTATGTCTTACTTTCTGCAGGCTAATCCATAATAAAATAACAATTGAACTGCTGTGCCATTGATTCATTAAATGCAAACAAAGTGCTAAAGAGATGTTATTTCTGAAATCTCTTGCATTCCAGTAGGATAAATAGAATTCCAAAGAATTCTCAGTTGTTCTCTGAATTATAAAGCAACCGTAATTTTAGAACGTTGCTTGGAAACCTCAGTTGGATTCTTTTTTAATATTGTTTCGCAAGAGGCCATATCTTCCTACTCAGATAGTTGTTGGTTTTATCGGACAACTAGGTCTTTATTCCTATGCTTTCATATGTTGCACCTTTCTCTGTTTTTTTTTTTAAATTTTCCTGCATATTTTTCATGGTTTAAAGCACTTTATAATATATTATTGTTTATAAAAGTTATTTGCTAGTTGATTTGCAAGCATCATTTTTGGGAAAATGTAAATGTCTGTATAAAGTAAGTAAACAGAAATATTACTCACTAGGACTATAAGTTCTACTGAGAATACAAGATTTAAAGAAATGTAATACTTTTACCCAAAGGAATTAACATAGAGTTAGACCAAAAATATTTAATTTAAAACAGGAAACAAAATGTGTAGATATCAGCTTCAACTTACTTTTTGAGGCCTCAGTTATTGTCTTAAATCTATGATTAGTATTGAATCAATAAATATTGAAATAGCTTAGATCAGGGGTGTCAAACTGCTGGCCCGTGGGCCGGACACATCACAACGAAACTGCACTCACCCCCGAGCCGACAATGGAGAAAAAGCTCCGCGTGATGTCATGTGACGTTGCAAGTTTGACATGTCTGGCTTAGACCATTCTCTTAACTCCTACACAAACAACCATCTTTGTCCAAATCCATATCACTACTGTTGAAATTTTATTTGAAAAATCTGAAAAACTTAGCACTGAACCATTTAATGACATGTAAAAGAAAAATCATCTCATTGGTGGTCCTGCATCTCCAGATTGGCACAAAACCTTTAGAACTGTGTTTACGTGAAATCTGAAAACAATGCCAGTGATTTACTAATACGGCATATTGTAAGTAGAGAATTGTTCTCCACAAGGCATTTGCTTTACCAGTGAAATAGAAAATAATCTCATTAAGATATTAAGCAGGCTGAGTGCCCCCAAAGTGTAATATACTGGATGGATGCCAATTATTTTAACTGTTCAGTCAACAGAAAAGACAACCAACAATCAAGGACATCAAATCATATTGAACATATGATTTGCTAGCATGAAATATCTGCTATATATAGTTTACTTCAATTCTTGAACATCCTAAAGACAGAAGAAACTCTGCTTTGCACTTAAGCTGAAATTAAACAAAGTGGAAAGCTAAGTCAACTAACAACTAACAACCTTTAGCAACGGAGATCTACTGTCACCCCACCTGACCCATACTTATACATACCACAAACTATATATGCTTTGGAAAAGATTTGTAAATGTTTCCACTGCGTACTGCTTGTAAAATTTCACATCCTGGAAAGGTGCCCTAGATTCTGTGTGCTGCCAGAGGCAGAGCGAAAGAAGGGCTAATAAAATCCCTGTTAACAGGAGAGCACAACAGGAAAGGCAGAGTCTTAGCAAGAAGGGCAAAGTTCGTAGTTTGGAATCCATCTTCAAAAGAAGAAAGAGTGGGCATATTGAAGAGCAAAAGAGACACAGGCAGCCATTTAAACCATCATTCTGCAACCTGATATCTTTACTGTGAGATAGGAATGTATCACAGGTCAAGCTGGTTGGGAATTGTATGGAGGGTACCAGGTTGGGATGGCTGTTCTAACACATTTTATTTATATTTTGAAATGTATCCCTGACAATGAGACAAGAATAGCAGACAACAGAGCTATCATTTTGAATGTTTAGCTTGGCCTACAATGTGATGAAAATAATGAGATTTTTTTTCACTGATTAAGCCAGTGGTGGTGAACCTATGGCATGGGTGCCAGAGGCGGCACTCAGAACCCTCTCTGTGGGCATGCATGCTGTCACCCCAGTCCTAGGCCTTCAGCTGGGTTTTATAAAACCGTTTCGCTTTAGGCCTCCGCCGCCGTGTGCAAAAAAAAAAAAAAAAGGTTCAGTCAATTTCAACTTCTCGCGGGAAAAAAAAAGATCTTGCAAAGTTGGAATTGACTGATTGAACTTTTTAGTCCCACCCAGTCTGCCGTTACCACCACAGCCATGCCCACCCAATGGGCCACACCCACCCAATTGGCCACACCCAGCCAATGGGCCACACCCACCCGGCACTCGACGATGCATAAGTGAGTTTTGGGTTGCAGTTTGGGCACTCGATCTCTAAAAGGTTCACCATCACTGGATTAAGCAATCCAATTGTTCTGCTTAATATTATCTATTTGACATATTAATAGTCCATTCTTCAGGACAAGAATCCCAGAGATGTACAGTAGACAAATATCACAGTTCATGACTTCTTTTCCTCCCAATTTATATTTGTGTTCACAGGTGTCCAAAGGAAAAACTGACTGGCAATTTTCAGTGGAACATAGGCACATGAAAGCATCAGCCACTATTTCAGGAAAGGCTGTTTTGGAAGCCGGGAAAACAGTTCTAGCCATCACCATACAATGAGGACAGCAAATTCCAAATGCTTGGAATGGCAGGTGATTCTTGTTAGTCATTAAAAAAAAAAGTTCTACTACAAAGCAAGTAAGTTCCTCCTCCCAATTTCCCCCCCTCCGTTTCATCTGTTTCACAAAAACCATCCTCCCAGTTCCCATCATGCCACTCCACTGTCAATTTTGAATCAGAAGTTTGAAACTAAACTTTCTGTTTAAGCAAGTACATGGATCCAGGGCAGACCCTTCACCTTGCAAAAAGAAAAACTATCAGGGACGTAAATTAATATAAGTCACGGGTGTCAAACTTGCCACGTCATGTGATGTGTCGCAACATATCACGCCTTTTTTTGCATTGCTGGAGCTGGGGTGGCCATGGCCTCCGCATGATGCAACCAGCCCACAGGCCGGCAGTTTGACACCCCTGATATAAGCTCTAAACATAAATTGAAATAACTCTGCATTGAAAGATAAGTTCATAAAAATAAAAAGTATTAACCTCTGAAAAAGTAATGCTGAAAAAGTGCAGATTTTCAGTTGATTTCTACTCTGATTTTGTATACAGGTAGTCCTCGACTTACAACAGTTCATTTAGTGACCGTTCAAAAAAGTGGCTTATGACCATTTTTCACACTTATGACTGTTGCAGCATATCCATGGTCATGTGATCAGAATCCAGACACTTGGCATCTGACTCATATTTATGACGGTTGCAGTGTCCCAGGATCATGTGATCCCCTTTCGCGACCTTCTGACAAGCAAAGTCAATGGGGAAACCATTAACAACTTCAGTGGTTTACTTAACAACTGTGACAAGAAAAGTCATAAGACTCACTTAATGAATGTTTCACTTAACAACAAAAATTGTGGTCGTAAGTTGAGGACTACCTGTATAACATTACACAGTGAGCAGGTACATAGGTTCTTTCAAATACATTATGAGCCCAAAGTAAGGAAAGTAAGCTCAGTCCTGGCTCTGTGCTCTTTGCACAGGTATTGTTAAATTTAGTGCAAGAATCAAGAAGGCTTTTGTCAGTGTCATCCCTCCTTGAAAGCCAGAGTCTTCAGCTTCTGTCTTGAGGCTTTGGGGATTGGATTCCAACTGTAGCGAAACTGACAAAAGTTATCTGAAGGGACTACTGTCTTTCCAAAACAATCAGTCTTAGTTCGCTCAAATGCTTTTTCTTTGCAATTTGATCATGCACTATCTAGCTTTGATAGTATTATATCCCATCCCACTCCACATCTGGAGGCTTTGGGTAGTATATAATAACCCAGATGAGTGTGTGTGTGTGTGTGTGTGTGTGTGTGTATGTTAGAGACAAACACAGTTGGAAGAGAAGTGGTCTTGGAACTAATGTTACATACATTCACAAAACCCATATCAATGATTCTATAAGTCTTCTTGTATCTCGATTGTCTAAAATCAGGAGTCAAAAATATACTTAGGATGGATTATGTACTGTATATTACCATTTTAAATACTATGCCTAAACACTGAACCAAGGTAGATCTACACCAATGCGCAAGGTGGCCCAAGAGAATCTCATCTCCTTGATTGGAATAGAAATTGTTCACCACTTCTCCGTGGAAGAGGAAAGAAAGGAGAAAAATCCTGGTCCTTTCTTTCTGCCATCTAATTGATATAAATCTGGCAAAGAGGCAATTTATTTTTCAGTGTGCCTAAAATGACAGGTTAATTTTGATTTCTATGTTGGACAACTCTTAACGTAATACTCCGTGAAGGAAATGGGTGTTCATATATTTGCATTAATAATTCTTTGCCTCTTTTTGATTTTTGTAACTCATTCATTTACTATTTGCTTCTAAAGAAATCTACGAAATAAATATTTTCAAGGAAAGCAGGAAAGCACTAGGAAGAAAAAAAAGGCTTTGAAACATCATAACCTAGAGGAAAATCTTACAATGATAATCTTAACAGATGATCTACAACTAAGAAGGAGTCTGTAAGCTTTATTATTTGAAAGGCTGGAATATTCATCAATCTTTCTCTACTTTGATTTAAAATAATTTGTTTCTGTTCCTCAATGGAATTTTTTTTTCTTTGCTAAATCACTTTACAAGGTTTTCGGGGTACTTCTTAAATTTTCAGGTGACATCCTTAAAGACGTGATGTCAGGTGAAATTTATTTATTTTTTATTCTCACTCTTGATGTGAGTATTTCTCACATATTAAAGGTGAATATTCACTGGGAGTCAACTGAATGGCATATGAAAAAAAAGTGTGCCTCATTGGTATTCCACATAGTCTGAGAGAATTTGGGTATAGTATTACACAGTTAAGCTTGTGTTCTATAATCCTTGTCCCACTCTGTCTTTAGCGAGGAAGACTAATCTGAATAGTCCCTTTAGGTGTCTGTGGAAACCTCTAAGGACTTAGGTGAACAAAAGAAAAAAAAAGAGCGAAAACCAAGATGATGTTGTGAATTCCTGTTTTCCGGACATAGCTTTAACATGAAAGCAAGACTTGTATTTTTGATTATAAAACGAGGAAAACTGCTGAGAGAAGAGAAGGAGGAGAAGAAGCTTTATCTTCTTTCCCCTCTGCCTTATTGATATGAAGCTGTTCAAGTTTTGGAACAAGTTATTTTCTCACATTTGTATTTCCTCAGTGTAGCTGGTATGATTCGTCTGTAAATGTATTACATCAGTTCAGCTTAATGTGCAATCATTGAAGTCTCCTTGGAGTTCAGCTCCAGACAGACTATCTCTGTAGTTATGGGCAAAAGATGAGCTGATTTATTGTTTTCTTTTAAGATTTTTTCTTTTTTTATTTCTTTATCTTTATTTCTACAGTTTCCCCATCCATGTGCTATGCAGGTCCAACCAATTGTTGAGATTTGCCATGGTTAGCTAGGTGCTACTAGCTACCTAGATGATGAAAAATACTTCAACATGAATATAATTTTAGGTAGTTTTCCATTATAAGCACTGCTTTGACCTATATTACTTGATGGCAGTAAGACAACTACATCAAATATCTTGAGACCTACATCCTAGAACAGAGATCTTCAAACTTGGCCCTTTTATGACTTGTGGACTTCAACTCCCAGAATTCCTCAGCCAGCATGCCTAGGCAGGTCATCAATGGATGCTTAACCAGAAAGAAGGTTGGTTATCTTCCATATTGATATCAAGTTTCCCACAAATATCTCTAATTGGCATAGATTTGAAATAAGCTTATCCACAATATACACAACTTATTTATCTCATGATTATATGTTTATAATAACTTCAAACCTATAGCACCTCAGTATTATCGTAATGAACAAAGCAAATAACTTGATTTTTATTCTTTGTAATATTTTAATTCATTATTCACATTTCCATAAAATATTAGTAAAGATGGAGAAAGTGATATTCATTATTGCTTGAACCATGTTGAAATACACAAACACAAACAAACACATACACAAACACATATACATTTGGACCGTATTATGACAAGGAGTGGAAATTTAAAAAACAACAACTTAAATCCAAGTCTTAAAAGGGCAAAGTCCGAAAACTATCTCCCAGAATAAGCATAAAGTTGAACTCTTATCTGAATCTGTGATCATATTCTTTTTATCTTATTCGAAATAATTAAGAAAAAGCTCCATCACTTTCATCTGATATTGAGATGCTTCTGTAGAACATACATTTAATGCAAAAGCTAATGTTTAGTGCTGCATTAAGTATAGAAAATACTCACTCACTGCCCTGGGTATTCTGTGAAGCAATACAGAGAGAAGAAACTAGAACATAGCATTTCCATTTACCCTTTTATTCAGGAATTAAAAAATCTATTCCTTGGTTATATAGCAGCAATAAACTTTATTCTTCTGCTACACTGCACCGGTAGCACATCCAACTGTGTTATCCAGAGAAGTCGAAAGGCTAATGAAGTCTGTTTACTATTCCTTGGAATATCTATAATTCTATGTGACATTTATGCAGACACCTGGAGGATGAAGTCATTCATATCTATTTTAATTTAAACTGAATAATATATGAAAATGGAAATCATGCAGATTCTGTTCTATTTTTTACTTTCTCTATTATAAGTGTAAGGCAGACTGATTTGAATCAGATCACTGCACAGAGAGAAGGGTCATCCTATTCTTCTCCTCTGAGTTCCTTATTTATTAAAATCTTGTACTGCTGCAAGATTTTTTTTTAAAAAAAAACTTAATCTCTTGAGGGTTGGAATTTTTAACCATAAAAGTGGTTGATGGAAAGAATCCTCATGCATCATGAATTTAATACAGAGTGGGGACCTGTGTATGAACTCTACAAAGAAAAGAAATGGGAAGGGCAATTATATGTAGAGCATTTACGTATCACACTCCTTTAACAACGGTCTCTGAGGCAACACATGGACTAGAGTGTATTTAAACCTGTGTCACATTGCCTGAAGGAGTTTCAGTTGACTTCACCAGAAGACATAGAAAAGATGATTGAAAAAGTCCATGCCAGGACCAGTTCTTTAGGTCTTTATGACCTACTTTGTAAAATGTGATCCCAAATAAATGTGAAAAGACATTTAAATTCATTCTCAAGAAGATAGCCTTAATTATACTAGATAAATCAATAAAAAAGTATTGCTCCTGAAATTCTAATACTGGTTATGGAAAGAATTGTGTCTTCTTCTTGTTGTTGTTTTTTGTTAGCCATGATCTTGGATTAATTTATTTATGGAACCTATCCTAAAAGTCATGTTTGGAGACTTCCAAGTTAGATTTGTGTAATGTCATAAATCACCCACACTCACTAAGGTGAGATAGGCAGTTGTAGAAATTTAATAACTAAAATAAATAAATGTGTTTTTATGTGGTTGGCCTGAAGATAATTTGGTAAGTACAAAATGCAGCAACCTCTTTGTTAATAGGACTAAGGGTGACATGATAGCAGTGTTCCAATATCTCAGGGGCTGCTACAAAGAAGAACGAGTCAAGCTATTCTCCAAAGCACCTAAAGACAGGACAAGAAGCAACGGATGGAAACTAACCAAAGAGAGAAGCAACCTAGAACTAAGGAGAAATTTCCTGACAATTATAACAATTATTCAGTGGTACGACTTGCCTCCAGAAATTGTGGGTGCTCCAACACTGGAAGTATTTAAAAAGAGATTGGACAATCATTTCCTGCTTGAGCAGGGGATTGGACTAGAAGGCCTCCAAAGTCCCTTCCAACTCTACTATTGTTATTGTTGTTGTTGTTGTTGTTGTTGTTGTTAAGATTAATATACCTCTGAGCTATTTTGAAATGTCCTCCTATGAAAGCCCTCCAGTCCTTGAAATATCTTTAATTTGGTCCGCATCTTAAGAGAAGCTCTATATTTTCCATCACATAGGCCAGAAGTCCCCAACCTTTTGGGCACCAGGAACCGGTTACATGGAGAGAGCTTTTTCTGTGGATCGGAGAGGGCGTGGTTTTGTGTGCTGCCTGCATCCTGCAGATGGGGCTTTGCTTGTTTGTGCGGGCTGGTTGCTGTCATGCCCTGGCCCAATACCGGTCCACGGACCGGGGGTTGGGGATCCCTAACATAGGCCATTTTTTGTACAAGACCAGTGCTTTGGAATACCTATAAAAGTGACTCTCACTGCTGTCTTTCCAAAGATGTATATTTTTTTTCCTCTTTCAAAATAGCTTTTGAGAATTGCTGACTGACAGCTGCCATATTCTAGATTTCCTGGTTTGGTTTTTATTTAACTGCTGATGTTTAATTATTCAAGGAAGTTAGTTTAGTTTATGCTACACCAGATTATTTTTATAGCTTATTGGGGAAGGAGGGGATATGTTATTAATTTCTGGAAAATTATGTGAAATTGTAATAGGAAGTTGTTACAAAAAGACTGAATAGCACAGCCAGCCTTTATGCATGTTGCCTGGCTTCTAATAATAGAATTATCCCTAGAATTTTCAACCAACTACAAATTCTATTTGGCATAAAATCTCATTTGTCTCTCAATTTTCATTTGGCAAATATACATTCAGACTTACAATATTACTTTTAGATGGCAATCCTATCATTCTATTATTAATCTGATAGGACACCTGTCCTTACGATTCACATCAGAGCCAGCTTTACGGTATAAAACTGAGAAACTTTACCTTCAGCAGTTTTGTCCACTAGTATGGTATCTGATTTCTTTGACTATATGCATTTGAAAGATCAACAGTAATCCCATACTAACCACAAATCAATACATATTTGAAATCTGAAATAGTTGACGTATCAGTACCATAGAATAAACCATAACGTTGGTAGTGTAATTCTGCCAAAATTCTGAGCATTCAACCCTGCCTTTCTTCAGGATTTGGGTCTTAATAAACCTAAGAACACATATCCTTTCACGGCTTTTATGTATGATGCAACTAAGTTGGTTTGCTTTTTCATGATAAATTATGTGACCTTTCTGAGTGTAAGGACCCACTTCAACTAACCACCCCAAAAAGCAGAACTCTTGAAATAGGCATTGTCTCAAAAGGATACTTTTATTAGGCGTCAGTAACATTAGGGAAGTCAAGGCAAGATCTGGGAAAAAGCCCGCCGAAAGCAAGCAATATTCCTCCTCCCACCAAAGTCATAATGTCCATTTAAAATCCAGCCAATCCACAGGTGGTCTGAAGAGCAGGTAACTGGCACAGTTGGCATGCATCTCAAGGTCTTCTCCAGTTTCATTTCTGATAAGGGAGACACATTCCTTTCTCAAGGGGATGGAGACAGCAAGAGAGAATAGAAAGTGAAAGCTATCCCAAGCTAATGCAAAGCTTCCCCTCCCCCAACAGAATGGCAGGCCCCAAAAGTAGAATGTATATGTAAGGTAAAGACTAAGGGTTTGGGGACCTGACACTGAGATTGAATTGAATTGGAAAGCCCCATCAGTGTCCAGTAATTTCTTACTCTTTAAAAACTCCTCATTTAGTTCCCATTCTGCCCTGATTGTAATCTTCACTCATGCATGCCTCACATTTTCAGCTGTTAAGAATTTTTCTTTCTCTAAAACATTCTTTTGTTGAATATGACAATGCTACTTTTGCATCTTGGTTTCCTAACAAAAAGCCACGCCCATTTTATAGAATGCAGCAGGACACACAGTACCCTGATGAGTGCATGGCTGTTCCATACTGTGCACACACTGGGAGATTTTGATGTAATCTTTGGTAGTTGCACACAAGGAGAACCTGCCAGTGTGACTTTAGAAACCAGAGAGACTAATAAATAATTTAGCCTCTTTATATCTTACTATTAAAAGCTGTCCAGGGTTATGTATTTGAGATGAGTGTCCATATACATATAATAAAGAAAATAAATAATTAAGTAAGTAAATAAATACATAAATAATATATATATGTAAATAAATAAATAATATGAGGTATACATTCAAGAATTGTCTGAGGTACAAAATGGACAGTGTCCTGAACCTGGATTCAAGTCTCCTTTGAGCCATATGATAATTGTCTCTTTATCTATCCTAACATATTGGCTGCTTTGTAGGAGAATTTTCATTCCTGATAAACAGATCATGATTGCATTGAGAGGATAGAATAGCATTTCAAAATGTTTAATCGAGGCTGAAATTTCCAGTTATACTTTTAGAACCTGTTTTAAGCATTGATTTACCACTTTCTCCTGCTACAGTCAGTTACCTATTTGTCAAACTAGGCATAAATATAGCTGTAATTTTCAATCATGCATAGCCAGAGTATCACAACATCATCAACTCATCATGAGTAAGGGAGAAAAAAGTCTGAGAACATTTTTTTAAATAAAAAGAAATGTTTAATCAAGAAAACATTTCTAAGCAAAAAAACAGTGCTTATCTCACATGGCATGGCATTTTTTAAAAAAATAATGACGTATATAATGGACTCTACTCTGGGTGTTAGCATAGCTTTTCAGTTCTAAAATGTAAGAAATATTTATACTACAAGAAGAATAGAAAAGAATATTTCTCATGATCAGCAACATCTGGCAAATTTAATTCTCATTGGAGTGAAGGAAAGCTAGTAAATATCAGAGTTAGTTTTAAATGAACATGCCAATTTGTATGTGTGGTATTTTGTGGAGCATTACATTTCCGAAGCCAGAAAAATAAACACTCCATCATTCTCTTGAAGTCTTCTGTGCTGATGGTGTGGGTGGCCCTCAAGATTTAAAATCTGATTCCTAAAGATGACTGTGCAATGGGAAATAAGGAACGAAATCATGATGAACTCTATACAATCTCTTTTAAATAGGCATTTCTCATTTCATTAACAAAGTAGGGAAAGATCCAAGATCAAGCTGAAGAAGAATTGAACACAAAAAAAAGTCTGAGCTCCCTGCAGGAGAGATATATTTTTAACAGCTTCAAATGCTTTTAAGTATTCTCCTAGAGAAATTATTTAAGAATCTTAATGTAAAGATTACAATTATTTGCTAAATGATTATTATGAGTTTGAAAAGGGTTTTGAATGAATTCTCCAACCTAATGAAAAGTGGTCCTCGTGGGTGAAATATATTTTGAAATCTTATATGTGCCAATATAATGTTAATGTGTAACAATGCTACTTAAATATACACTTCATCTTAAAAAGACTGACTTCACTTAACATACATCATAATACTATTTGTATACTTTGTGTAAAGGATATTGTTCGCACATTATATAAAGCCATGGTTTATTTTAATATTGGTTAAGCCAAATATTCATAGTTTGTTTAATTATGATACTAAGTAATTTTCTGGGAAGTCCACAAAACACATCAGCCCTCACTTACTGCTTAAAGCTTTAACTATTGTCAAATAGTTTTCAGGTGTATATATCTAAAACTCACCTATGGTCATCACAAGTAGCCATTAAAAGACCAAACATCCATTAACTTCTCCATTTCCCTTTTGATGAATCATGAATCATGGCAAACATGGATAGTTATAAGTTATAAAGGGATGTTTTATGCTCTTTTGAATCTTTAGCCCAGTAGGGATGATCTCAAATTCTAGAGGAAAAAAAGGAAGACAAAATCTTTCAATGAACTTCCCTGTACCATGTATGAGTATATACTATGCCAAGTTCACTTTTCATCCCCCCCCCCATAAACTAAAGGCTTTAGTAGTTGTTTACCTCTTATGTATTCATTTGATTCACTCCTAGCCAACCTTTCTCCTCAAAAACTCAGGTGATGGTTCAATTCCACAGCTACTTGCAACGTAGGCTCAAATGAGAAAGAGTGACTCCCTTGACCCAGTTCTTATTACTAGACCAGTGGTTCTCAACCTTTCTAATGCCGCGACCCCATAATACAGTTCCCCATGTTGTGGTGACCCCCAACCACTTATACATCACTGGGTGCCAGGGGCGTGGCCAAAGAAAAGGGAAAAAAATGGTGGACAGCCTTGTTTGGCGACCCCCGTGAAATGGTCGTTCGACCCCAAATGGGGTCCCGACCCACAGGTTGAGAACCACTGTACTAGACTATGTTGGCTCTTGGATAAGTGCAGTGAATTGGTCCAGTTCCTGGTCATTTTGATTATCTCTTTTTGCCCTTGTCTAGCACTTCTCTAGTTGTAATATAATAAATTATCAGTAATCTAAAAACTCCATTGATAGAGATAAAGCAAGTGACTGCTATCAGTCACTCAACGGATTCTCTACTTAGCCTAAGAAATAAAGAAAAGCTTCAGTGGTCTGTTCAGTGCAGTTACTTCTTTATTTGTTTTGTTCTTTGTTCTAGATGGCCTAAAGTTTACTAAAAATGGTATTAAAGAAAGTTGAAAAATACAGAATTATGGCTCATTTATATTCTCAGCTCTCAGACTTAAACAAGCTTCAAGCCATTCATGATTCCCATTCTCAGCAGCAGCATTTATGCATAACACAAAGAAAGATAATAATCTGGGCACCTTCTCAATCACTATGTAAGTACATAGCACATATGTTGTGTGGATATCATCATGTCTTTAAAAAAAAATCAATTTTTTATCCCAGTAAAATTTACATGTGTATAATTTACTGATTCAGATTATTCAAGGCAGATCTTGATTAAGGTTAGACTATGCTTTCAAGTAGATTTACATTTGAAACTGCATGATACATGACACACCAGATTGATTAAGGGCAGCTCACAATAAAGCCAACAAGTAAAAAAGTTAATTTGACTACAGACTATGTATAATGTTTTATTTTTTTTAAAGAACATATAACAGAACAGCAGAGTTGGAAAGGACCTTGGAGGTCTTCTACTCCAACTTCCTGCTCAAGCAGGAAATGGTTGTCTAATTTCTTTTTTAAAACTTCCAGTGTTGGAGCACCCACAATTTCTGGAGGCAAGTTGTTCCACTGATTAATTATTATAACTGTCAAAAAAAATGTCCTTAGTTTTAGATTGGTTCTCTCCTTGATTAGTTTTCTTTCATTGCTTCTTGTCCTGCCTTCAGGTGTTTTGGAGAATAGGCTGATGCCCTGTTCTTTGTGTCAGCCCCTTATATATTGGAACACTACTATCATGTCACCCCTAGTCCTTCTTTTCATTAAACTAGATATAAATATAAAGGTTCATGCAAAAAATCCATAACTATACTTGTTAAACATTTATAAATAACAATATTGCTTTTAGTTGTTTTAATGAAAAACAAACATGAATGGCACTTTAAAGACCACAAGCTTTCAATAAGAATTGAAATTCTGCTAATACAAATTTCACAGCCAAAGCTATAAAATATCATAGATCAAAGGAAATTTAATGTCATCTTTTCACGATTCTAATCTTCTTCATGTCTACTTTTCCTGAAAATATTTCTGTTAATAGCTTAAATACAATGGAATGATTTTTCTTTCAAAATCAAAATAACCAAACACCAAGTCAGAGAGACATAGAACAAAAATATGTATTTTGCAATACATGCCAACAATAGATAGAACATAAGACATCACAAAGAAGTCCTTACGGAAGATAACCCAAAAGCAGAGAAAAGCCATATAAAAATTCAATCATCTTCTCCCCTTCTGTGCCTAGAAAGCATACGTCACATTGCTCTTAAGATTTTCCAAATCAACTTTTTGTGTGAAACCTTTCACGCTTCCTAATTTCACTATTGAAAAACCATGACAACTTGTATTTTGTTTAGATTTATCCCTTGATATCTCTTTGGTTCACCGTCTCTCAAAATTTAGATTATTATCAGCTCTGGTGTAGCATCTAGACTTTATTTATCAGTTGTTGTCATGTACTTTGATGGCACAGAAATAAATCCCCAAATCCTACTTTTTTTTTCTGAAGAAGGCTTCATCTTTGAATGAAATCTAGTGAAGTTTTTTTCCACGGTGGCACAAGAGGGAGAGTTTTCCCCTCCCCTCTATAGCCTCCCCCTTCTCAAACTTTCCAAAGCAGACTTGGAAAGTGTTTTGGGTATCACTGTTATTGCAGCTAGCAAATGTTTACTTTGCCAGAAGGGAGTGCTCTGGAGAGAGCTCACTACAAATGTAAAAATCTGTGGAAATCCATCATGCATCAGATTGGATTCTATCCCATCTCATTTGTCATTGCAGAAGCATCTGCAGCATCAAAGGCTTCCATCGAAATGAAAGCAGCATAGTGCCACTTCCTTACATATGTGCAACATAATGAAACATGCATAAAAGATATGGAGCTCATGTCGCAACAACGCAATAGTACTTTAATCAATAGTACTTTGAACTAAGGCTTGCGACATGAACTAAGGCTTGTGACAAAAGTCAAAAATAAAAAAATCTGCTTTCAACAGCAAAAAAAAGTCAAGGAAATGACTGGTCCATTAATGGGAGAAAGTGGCAAGAAGATGATAAGTAAAAGGGAGAAAGCAGAACTGCTTAACTTGTTTTTTGCATCCGTCTTTATATAAAAGGAAAAAAAACAGTCCAACCTATCAAAAACATTACTGTAAAAACAGATTGGAAACATAAGTTAAGATAGGCAAGAAAATGGTAAGTGAGCACCTGTCCACCCTGGATGAGTTCAAATCACCAGAACCAGATGGACTACATCCCATGGTTCTGAAGGAACTGGCAGATGTGATCTCGGAACCACTGAACTATATCTTTCAAAGATCCTGCACTGCGGAACTACCAGAGGACTGGAAAAGAGATGATGTAGTTCCCATCCTCAAAAAAGGAAAAAAAAATAGATCCAGGAAACTACAGACTTATCAGCCTGATCACAATACCTGGGAAGATTCTGGAAAAGATAATCAACTAACGAATCAGCAAACACCAGAGGCAAAGAAAGTCATTACTAAAAGCCAACATGTGTTTGTCAAAAATAGATCACACCAGACATATTTTATAGCATTCTTTGACCAAGTGACAAAATTAGTGGACCAGAGGAATGCTGTGGATATAATTTACTTCAACTTTAGTAAGCATTTGATAAAGTAGACCACAACCTACTACTTGTTAAGATAGAAAAAATGTGGGTTAGGTAGCATCGCTACCAGATGGACTCGTAACTGGTTGACCTCAACTACTACTACTACTCCTACTCAATGTGTATTCCTCAATGAACTGCATCTACATGGAGGTATGCAGTGGGGTACCCCAAGGCTCTGTTCTGGGCCCAGTGCTCTTCAACATCTTCATCAGTGATTTGGATGAGGAGATAGATGGGGAATTCATCAAATTTGCAGATGACACCAAGCTAGCAGGAATAGTCAACACTCCAGAAGACAGGCTTAAGATACAAAAGGATCTTGACAGACTTGAACATTGGGTGCTATCTAACAAAATAAAATTCAACGGTGAAAAAAGTAGGGTTCTACATTTAGGCAAGAAAACCCAAATTCACAGGTATAGTATAGGTGGTATCTCACTCAATAGTAATAACTGTGAGAGGGATCTCTGAGTCCTAGTGGACAATTACTTAAATATGACTCAGCAGTGTGCTGCAGCTGGCAAAAAAGCCAACACAGTTCTAGGCTGCATTAACAGAGGAATAGATTCAAGATCACATGAAGTGTTAACAAATTAATGCCTTGGTAAGACCACACTTGGAATATTGCATCCAGTTTTGGTCGCTATGATGTAAAAAAGATGCTGAGCCTCTAGAAAGAATGCAAAGAAGAGTAACAAAGATGATTAGGGGACTGGAGGCTAAAACATATAAGGAACGGTTGCTGGAATTGGGGGTGTCTAGTTTAATGAAAGGACAAAGGGGGACATGATAGCAGTGTTCCAATATCTCAGGGGTTGCCACAAAGAAAAGGGAGTCAAGCTATTCTCCAACGCACCTGAAGGCAGGACAAGAAGCAATGGATGGAAATTAATTAAGGAGAGAAGCAATCTAGAACAAAGGAGAAATTTCCTGACAGTTAGAACAATTAATCTGTCAAACAACCTGCTTCCAGAAGTTGTGAATGCTCCAACACTTGGAAGTTTTTAAGAAAACAACTATTTGTCTGAAATGGTATGAGCGGGGGGGAGAGGGGGGTTGGACTCTGTTATTATGTGAATCATTTGCCCTCTTGCTGCCAGCTAAATAGACATCTCTGTCTCAGTGAATACTTCTTTAATAAACCACTGGAACATCTGCAGTTGTTGTCAAATATTGTTTTTATATTTTCCTGATATTTATATATTTCTCCATAGTGCTTAGTTGCCAAGGCCAATAGGCATTTGTTCCAATATGATTCCTGCAAGACACATCTCAATTCATATTAAGGAACAATAAATTTTCTATTTCTCACACTCTTTGTGCTGCAATCTGCTCTGATTGGCTAGAGGAACTTCTAGCACCCTTTTTTAGATGTTAAAGGCAAATGACTCATCAGCAAAATGAATGAGAAGTAAGTACATATATTTAAATAATTAAATAGTAAGTACTATCAGTCACTTTGGGTTTGGGGATAACAACTGGAATAAACCCATATAACTAAATTGAAAATTATTTAAACAAATATCCAAGAAGAGATCTCCCTATATAAAGTTAATCTCCTAGTCTTGGGTTTGAAAAAGGCTTTAAAAGGCATGTAATGATCAGTATAAATTTAGACTTTACTGATGTGAAAACCTATGATTACGGAGACTGTAATCTTTTTTCACTATTTGGTTGGATTTGAATGCTATTGTTTCTTATGTGCTGTATTTGTATTGAAGCATCAACTATCCCGAGTATTAATTACTACCTAGGAGTGAAAGGCAGTGGGAACAATAGTGATGAGAGGGAGGGGAAAAAAATCTCCAACTGTACACAGCCTTACTGCATGTACTATACCATCCTATTTTTAACTTATCTCCAAATGGTAAAAATCAGTAGTTTGTAGGGCTGAGATGAAATCACTAAATGCTTTCTTTTATCAGCTGTGAGAAGTTTTCTCCTTCATTTTTTGGGTGGCAGTTGTGTTGGTAGGATACCAAAAAGAGGGGCAGGGGAAATAAAGTAAAAAAGAGACTATAACTCTACATTAGAGTTATTCTGAAAATTAAATGAGTCATGCTATATTGCACTAACTGGTTTTAAATTAAAATTTGAGGTTCTTTTAAATAGTGAAATCACAGAATAGACATTTTACAAATCACTATTTTAAAAGGTAAAATGTTCCTTCAGTTATAGTTTTCTATAATCTATAGTAGGGGTCTTCAAACTTGGCCCTTTTATGACTTGTGGACTTCAACTCCCAGAATTCCTCAGTCACTGTGATCTATAGTATCACTTTGCATCTTTTAGTTTTCTATAGTTTTCTGTATTTCCAAGGGGATATTTTTTTTTAAAAAAAGGGATTACAAAAGGTTTGGCAAAGGAACTATAAATTGTTCCCAAAACAAAGCAGAAATATAATAGACCTGGTAAAATTCAACATTTCATGAAAAATATATTCACATACACACATTATTTCTAATTCTCTCCATCAGTTAAACACCGAAAGCCCATGAGTTGTTGAGATATAGTGAGTAGTGGTTTAGATATAAACTGAGGTTATTCCTGATTCCCTGTAAAACATCCAGTGGTTAACTCCTTACCAGTTTACCAATGTTCTAGTGCAAAGAACATTTAAACAAAGAAATCTCGGTTATGGATTCCATCACTATTTCCAGTCTGATTATACTGCCCTATTTCAATCATCTTATTCAATTAATCTTGACAATTATAGCTCATATGAAGGAATTCTGCCCCAATGAATCACCACCTTAGTATCTTAAGTTCAACGTTTCCCAAGCAAAATACTTTTTTTACTTTTCCTTAGTATTAGCTAGATAGAAATTTTCAGTAGCAACCAACGATTTTGAAAGATCACTAAAAGAACAATACTGAAAACATGAAAAACTTTCCAGTGTTTGTATGCCTTTTACAAACACATTGATCAGATGCCAAAGTGGCAGCTGTGATGTTACAAAATTAAGTCTAAAGACCAATATTATTTTTGCATTGTAACTGTTTTATCATAATAAACCCCAGCTTGCTTTGGTGGCTATTGAAATTCAAGATAGTTGATTATCTCAGATTTATATATCCAAGTGTTAGAATAAATACTATAACCTTTCATTTCTCAGATCAAACAATACGGCCCTCAGGGTTTCAGCTGTGATGGTGCCTTTCTTTGGAAAGAATACATGTTGCCTGTTAGGGCCTTCTAAATGTAGATGTATATATTTATATATTTATATGTGAATATGTGTGACTGGGAAGGCAAGAGAGAGAAAGAGAGACTTATGTACTATTTACAATACTAAGTTGTATAGAATAATATAAATAGGCTCTCAGGCACATTTAATAATGTGGAAGCAAGGGGACCCCAGTGCACGGGAAATCAAAGCTAATTAAAAAGAAGCCTTTGATTAGATGGTTAGATATTACCACTGATGAATGATCATGGCCTTTTGAGGTCTCAAAGAAATAGCTACTAACAGACCATCTCAGCAAACTCTTGTCTAGTGCATCGTGAAGACTGATAAGTGGCTGAGTGACTGAACAATCTCAAAATGTTCATTACTGTGCTTTATATTAATATATATCCTTTTATCCTGTGATACCATGACATTGTATGCTGAATCTTTTTAATTAAAAAAGAGGTATCAATATGTATTCCAGTTACATTGCATTCTTAAAGTTCCCTAGAATTGTAAAGTTGGAAAGAGACATGTAGGCCATCAAGTCAAGTCTCCTATTTGGTGCAGAAATCAGATTCAAGCATCCCTACTCTATGTTTAGTTAACCTCTGCATGAGAAAAGAGTCCATCACTTCTCTAAGGAATTGATTCTAATAGTGAAGGATTTTTTTTCTAAAATTTATCCAGAATTTAGTGCCTCCCTATAAATGTTTAGCTCTTGTTCTATGTCTTGTATTCATGGAAGAATATAGTTTTTGCTATGTGACATCGCTTTAGGAACATGAAAAGTGCTCAGTTTTCTCTTTTTAAGACTAAATATATATAATTAGCTGAATGTTTTTCTCATAGGACTGAAGTTTCTAGCTCCCTATTTATGTTCATCAGTCTTTTATACACTGTTCCACTTTGCCTGAAATCTATTTTCAGTGTGGGACTTAGAACTGGACATTCAAAGTAGGGGTCTCCTAAATGCAGAATACAGTAAATCTATTATTTCTTTTAATTTGAAAATTCTCTTTATAACACTGACATTTTTCTAAAATTCTCCACTCTCCCAACCAACACTAAGCTACTGACCTGAAACCATTTTATTTCTGCTGCCACTATTTCCAGTTCATTCGCTTCATATTTGGAGGGACTCACTATGGACATTCTCTTTCTGATGAAAACTATGCCTACTAGCCCCTCCTTTTATCATGTATTTCAGAATCTTTGATAGTATTATGACTACAACAATAGCAATTTCTTAAAAGCATATAAGAAGATTCATAGCCTTCACACAAATAGAACTCAAAGAAGACTACTTCCTTTTTTTCAAATGGCATTGCCTGCTACTTAAAAGCTGTTCTTCCAACTGATAGTAGTGACATTAAGTCTGAAATCCACAGAGGCAGGAAGACAAAAAAAAAATATATAACAATATAAGGCCTGTTTCTTTTGTATCTTCTGCATTTAGCAGCCTGTTATATATTATAACATCACATTAGTGTTGAACCTATTCAGGTATATTGGAGTTTTATTAAAGTTGTACTAAATAAGCTACACCCTTTTGCTTTTTCTCTACTATCTGTAGAACCAATTAAATTGTTATGACCAATCAAGTCACATAGGTCTCTAATCAGTGAAATTCTTCAGAAGATATGATTCTTGTTAAAAGTCTACAAGTCTAATAGGTGTAATACATTATCTAGTTACATCTGCACCTGCTCAACATGTTTCGGATTACAGAAGGTGGCACCTGCTCCCATTGCTAAGTGACTACAGTACTTCATGGTTTCTCGGTGCAATTTAATTTGTTCAACTGCTTACATCAGCACAGACTGATTTAATAGATTTCAACCACTAACATCCATTTACTGGACAAAGATTCAATCAAAGGGACATGCGTAGGCATTACAAATGCTTCTGCTTTAGTTCAATGGCTAGCAAAACCATATCTCTGTCAGGGAAAGCTAATGGGATGACTTCAGAGCTAGAGAGATTAGGATGAGATCAACAGGATGCAGTGGACCCAAAATAAAGGGGGGGGATCATTCTTTAAAGTAAGCCAGTTCCTGATGATTACTTTTTAATTCTTGTGATGTTTTTAAATTTTTTTTTAACAGTTTGGGGAAAAAGGAAGAACCATCACAAAAATAATTAACCAATTGGTTAAATAATTAACCAATTCTTTTTCAAAAAAGACATATTTGAAATAGTGACATCAATGCAAAACACAAAAGTGAATACATGTACTTTTAAAAAGGATATATGCATGAAAAACAGAGGAGGGAAGAGGCAGGCTGAAATCCTACCCTGTACTCTACTTTAGGAATATATTCTGTTGAATTAAGCATTTATGAGATATATACAATTGGCAGTAAGTCAATTAGGAATATTGTTATTTTCTCACAATGCCTGTGTCTAATTTCTTCCCCAAGAAATTATAGATTATGTAGAGATTTTACAGTTAAAAAACTGTTGGCAAAGCTCCATCTTCTATTTTTTTTTTAAAAACCCTGCCTTATTATTTAGTCATCAGGTTTTTTTAATTATCCTAACAGGAATCTAATTCTCTGCATGAAGGGGTCATAAATGTGAAGAAAACATTTGATACTGAAAGCAATAAACCACTCTATTTCATATAACTTGCTTTACCCATCTGCTTCACATCTATATTTAAAGGTAAATTTCAAATACGTTAACTTAGTTATAATAATTGCCACAAAGTAATTCCATGTGGATGATACTCTGTATTGCTGTTAAACTAATTAAGCTAGTATGGAAACCCCAAGCATATAAAAGAATTTTTGTCAGCAAGTAATCATAACAATGGGTCTAATGCACAATATTGCAATAAATTATTTTAGGAAAATGGCAGGTTTTTATAAGGTAGCCTATGGCCTACATTCCTCAACAGACACTTCTCAGGACTTATTTGTGTTTGTTTTTTTGTTTAACAAATTTTACTTTACGGGAGAAGGATGATTACTAAATATCTTATTTTATCTTTTTAGTTCCTACATTCCTGTCTCCCAATTTATTTATTTGTTTGTTCGTTATATTTAAGAATCATCCATCACTCTCACAGAGGAATCTGGGCAGTGTACAATAAAATATTAAAAGTAGAAAAAAATATTTAAAAAAAAATAAAAGAGGCAAGAGATGTTAAGAATTAATTTAAAAGGCAGCTGGAGGACTTTCAGACCATGAACCCCAGAGCTGCCTGCTCATCTGAATGCCCCAAGCAAGGGCACAGAACCATGGTTTTATGGCTTTAGGGAAGACCAGAAGAGTGACGGGTGGCACTTCACCTCTGGGAGAAGTGAGTACCATAAGGTGACCAACAGCAGAGAAGGCTCCCTTCTTGGACCCCTAATTGGAATTTTTTGGAATTGGAAGGTCCACAACATACCTTCCCCGTCTTGATTGGATGGTTAATCAGGATGAATATGATAGGTAACCTGGCTCCATGCCATTTAGGATTTTAAACGTCATAACTAACATCCTGAACTAGGCCCAGAAGCAAAGCGGCATTTAATACAGGTCGGGCAGCAGAGGTGTTACATGCACCATTCTTTTAGGCACCCAAGATTGTCTACACAGTCGCATTTTGTACCAGCTGAAGCTCTGAGGATAGCCCCATGTAGAGTGTGTTGCAAAGTCTAAACAGGAGATGTTTTACACCCTGACATCTCAAGGAGATATGTAAACACAGTTATATGTATAACCACTGTTACTTGTTGCAGTGTCATACTCTTTCTAAAAACTTGATACCTAATTTGTTTGCTCACATATATACTGAAGTTGGTACATTTTAACAAAATGTTGGTACATTTTAAAAACATAGTTTCATCTATCCCTTTTCCTATAATGCTTTTTTCCCCCTAAATGTCTTCAGGAAAGAGACAGCCAATATTATAATTTTTCTTTCCTCCCTAATAGACACCAGAGACTAGATCAGATGATGACATTCATACCAGTGCCCTTTGGTATTTAACATATGCTCCATTCACAATATCACAAACACTCCATTTCAAAGAATGATAAAGCTGGAAAGGATCACATGCTGGATGTAGGTCTGTTAAAATATTTTGGGTAGCTATATAGCTTTTGAGGATCTGCTCTAGAAGAGAACATAATTCTCAAGAACCGTGGTGATGCAGTAGTTAGAATGAAGTATTACAGGCTAACTCTGCCTGTAGCCAGGAGCTCGATCCTGATGGGGTCAAGGTTGACTCAGCCTTCTATCCTCCTGATATTGGTAAAATGAAGACCCAGATTGTTGGGGCAATATGCTGACTCTGTAAACCACTTAGAGAGAGCTATTAAGCACTGTGAAGCAGTATATAAGTCTAAGTGCTATTGCTAAATGCTATCATTTCATGAGGCAAACTATTCCACCAGTTGATAGCTCTTGCTATCAGAAAATTCCTACTAGTATCTAATTTGAATCTATTTTCCTGCAGTTTCGACCCATTGCTCCTAAACCTGAACTCTGGGATGACAGAGAAGTCCATCCCTTCTCTTTCATGATAATTGCTACCACATCTTTCCCCTTCTCTTCTGAGCCTATAGCTCAGACGTGTCAAACTCGCAATGTCATGTGATGTCGCACAATGTATTGGGACAGTTTTGCCATTGCTGGCAAGGGGGTAGGTGCGGCTTCTGGATGATGTGTCTGGCCCGTGGGCTGGTAGTTTGACACCCCTGCTATAGCTGATTTGGTGTTGTGTTCATAATAGGAAAACATGGAAATATTCTATAGACAACTAGTTAATTTGATAAGGAAATAATTAACAGTGACATGAAATCTCTGAAGGGGTATTAAATCCTGTATTTATCAGCTATTATATATCTGTGTTCAGGATTCTTTTGACTGATCTAGAATGTCTTCTTGCTGCTATCTAATTTTTTTAAAGTATTGAATTGATTAATTTTACCTCACTCCCACCCACTCACCCACTACATTATCCAAACAGAACCAGACGTATTCACTAGTTTGTCTGAAATTAAGCAACTGCATTAAAATCCTTTTCTATAAGCTACCAGTTAGTTTCATGGTCAGACTACATGAGCTGTTAGCCATCTTTGCCATAAATAACTGATCAGATCTCAAATTTCATATTAGGGCTGGATAGCTGCATACAAACAGATAGTAGTAATTGATGAAATTACTTCTTTGATAGATTTGTTTTTAAGAAAAGGAATTATCATCAGTTTCATGCTTTTCCCCATATATTTCTTTCTTTCAAGACTTGAAAAACATTTTGTTGGAAACAAATATTGGCATACATTACATATTACACAAAATACCATAAAAATAATATTTACTTGCTTGCTAATTTAAAATGTAGAAAATGGTCAGGAAAAACCACAAATAACCTTATAGTGTGCAAAAGAACTGAAGCTAAACACTAAAGAGTAGCATCTTTAATTATTTTTTCAAGTAATATGAAACAAATTGAGACTTACAGTTATGTGAATTTTTTCTTCAGTTAAAGTGTAGCTGGTAACATTCTCATTTAAGCTTTCAAGCAGTGACTGCTTGTTTTTTCACTTCTAGGACTCTAATGTCTGAGATTATACAGAGCTTCTTATAGTTCTCCAACAGATACTTGTCATGTTTGAAATTTCTGTTTAAGTCACTCATACATTATTCAAGACATTTTTCTAACAAAACTATAGAGCTGAAACCATGTTCCCACAGAATGAAAAGCATTTAGAGCTTCTACTTGAACTTAGGACATCTTGAGTTACTATTCACACATGACATTTTTTTTTATGTCTGGGGTTATTAAGGCCCAATTCACATATTTGAGTTTTAAAGAGGATCTTTCTTATAAGTGGTATGTGGATATTAAAGGAACAGTGAATTAGATCAAGAAAGAAGGAACCCACTAAAGACAACTTCAAGTTTTCTTTTGAACATGCAGTCTAGAAATAGTAGTAGAGGAACCATCAGATTGAAAATATTATATATTAACATGTAATTATGAGCAGAAATGAAAAAATGAAAATGTTTGAATGAAAATCTGGACATTCATTAGACAGGAATAAAGGAAGTTTCCATGTAGTTTTTCTCCAGATTTCCGCAGCCAGTTCTGACAACTCTAACAGCAGCATCACAGCTATAGAAATGCATATAAAATAAATTAAGAGTTAGGTCCTACACCAAACCAATATGTTTGATTTAAATTTCTTTATCAAGACTAGGAAGGCTAAAATCCTGTTTTGACCTATTCCCAGTTCTTTAAAATGGCATCAAATTGTTTCTATAATAATTCCACATTTGTTTTATTTATGGCATCTGTACATTGTTCCTGGAGAATGTTCCCCATTATTTTTTCCTCTGAAATACTTATCATGTAAGAAACATATTGCATAACCATTTTCCAACGGCAAAACAAAAACAAAATAAAAAACAAGTGTTGGACTGATGCTATCCTGATATTTTTTCAATGTAACCATTTTCTTCATATAGACAAAAGGGCCAAATGATTTAGTGTGCATTCAAAAAATGCTATTATGCAATATTCTTTGAATTGACATAGTCCTTCAAGCAATAACAGAGTGCAGTCTTTAAAGATGAGAACCAAAGTTGATTAGTCAGTCATGTATACGATGCACTCTCCTGCCCACTTCATCTGGGCTGAGAAGTTGGATTCCAAAGGAATTTGCATAAAGTTGAGGAAATGTAGCAGCGATTCTTTATATCTCAAAGACCCTCACAAAGAAGAGGGGGTCAACCTATTCTCCAAAACACCTGAAAGCAGAACAAGAAGCAATTGATAGAAATTAATCAAGGGGAGAGCCAACCTAGGAAAAAAAGAGAAAATTCCTGACAGAATAAATAATCAGTGGAATGGCTTGCTTTTAGAAGTTGTGGGTACTTTAACACTAGAGGTTTTTAAGAAGAGATTGGACATCTATTGGTCTGAAATTATATAGGGTCTCCTGCTTGAGCAGGGGGTGGGCCTAGAAGACATGCAAGATCCTTTCCAACTCTATTATTTTGTTATTCTGTTATCTCTATGTTGGATGGAAATGTTTCTAAGGAACAATTATTGTAAGCTGTTTCAAAAACTGCAAAGGGCTTTTGAATGTGTTCTTGGATATAACACAGGTAGTTACTGTTACTAAGAAACTCAAAACTACGAAAATGCTCATGTTCATAAAGTGTTTAGCTTACCAGTGCTATAAATACATTTCTATGAACTTGGTTTGACACCAGAACTTGTATAATAAATGACTAAAGCTTTCATTACTAACAAACTTATTCTTTTCTACCTACTTCCAAAGAATCATTCCGAAGAACATATACCATATTCAATAAAGGAAGATGGCACAAATGTAAGTCGATCCCCTGGCCCCAAAGGAAGAGCAGATGGAAAAGAAAACAAAGGAATATAAACAAAAATTCTGAACAATATCCAGCTTCTTTGCCTTACCAACCCCAGGATAAGGTTGTCCATTTCACTTGAAACTATTCTTAAAAAATTTCCCATCCCTTATAAATGTTTGCATGTGTCCACATTAGTACATGCATATATGTACCTTTTAAAAGCTACATTCCGACAAAGATCATAAGAGTAACTTTATTACTAACTACTAAACAGTACTGATTAAAATTCCCTATAAAATATATATCCCGCTCTTAAAATTAAGTGACATCCCACATATACCAAACATTGACAGAAAGACTCCACACCTATTCTTACTTCCACCAGAAATGAGCAATAAAAAAGACATTGCAGATGGAATAGGATATAACTGAAAAAGGGGAAGGGATATGATAGGGCAGACAGAATAGGATGTGATGAGGGAAAACAAACTGCATAAAGGAGAGATGAGATGAAGAGGCAACTGGGACAGAGAAGGAAAGGAAAGGGAAAGGCAGATCAACCCGGATTAAAATGCATTATGTAAATAATGGTCCCTCCCATGTGGGTGGCTAATTTTCAAAGGGAATCATGCTCTTCACACAATAAGCACCATACATAGACAAAGTTCTCTCTCTCTCCCTCTCCCTCTCTCTCTCTCTCTCTCTCTCTCTCTCTCTCTCTCTCTCTCTCTCTCTCTCTCTCTCTCTCTCACACACACACACACACACACACACTTCCTGAACTTCTCTGCACATGCAATATTTTTCATACTCTAAGAGGAAACAATCTAATGAGAGATTTTGAATATTTCAGTTTAGATACACAGAACATCCTTCTTGCACTGCGTCTTGATTGATGTGACTAGATACATTTTCTATCATTTGTCTACATTAGAAGCTAATAAAGTGATCTCTTGTTCTAATTAGAGAAGTGATGGTGACAAAGAAACTGAAAGGATGGCACACTTCATGTTAGGCTTGTGTTTTTATTGAGAAGTGGTATTTTTCCAACTAAATTACTATTTAAAAATCATGATGACATTTGACCAGGCTGGGTTACATTTCATGGCTTGTAATCTTTTGCTCTTTCTATGCTTTTTAAATTCCAGATGCATTCTGGTTTGGAGTAATTAGAAAAAATATTACATCAATAGCTTGTGGCTATTAAAAAAATTAAACTCCCTTCATTTCTATCAGTGGCCCAGTCTTGACCCTTCATTATTAAAATTTTATACTGTGTACGTAGCCTATGTTCAAGTCTGCTCAGTTTAGATGCTGGACAGCCTAAAGCAAAAATTAATTGAAATATAAGAAGACATTCATCCTAACTTTTCTATCATTTTTTTCTTCCAGAGTTGTTAAGTACAGGAACTTCAGTTTCAACTTCACCATGGCTGCCATTCAAATCAGCAGCCATACTGAAAGAAAACTTAAAATGCCCCATGGAAGAAATGATGATGATGATGACAACGATGATGATGAAGTTGAAAGGGACCTTGGAGATCATATAGTCTAACCCCCTGCTCAGGCAGGAAACTCTATACCATTTCAGACAAATGGCTATCCATTCTAACTGCCAGGAAATTTCTCCTTGATTAGTTTCCACCTCTTGCTTCTTATCCTGCCTTCGGGTGCTTTGGAGAATAGCCTGACTCCCTCTTCTTTGTGGCAGCCCCTGAGATATTGTAACACTACTATCATGTCACCCCTAGCCCTTCTCTTCATTAAACTATACATACCTAATTCCAGCAACCGTTCCTTATATGCTTTAGCCTGTAACATTAACATGATGCAACAGCACCAAATTTACAGAATTTGGGATGTAATTTGTAATTACACTCAGGCCTCCATTGTTAATTGTGATGCTTTGCTTGACTATTCCTGTTTATCATTTAGTATGTAATTTATGACCAACTCAACAGCTCTACCGATAAATAACAATCAACTTGAAAGTATTTATAAGCTTTATTAATCAATGATCACTAAATACATATTTTCATTTTTCCTCTCCAGAAAGCTAAAAATGTGTGTGACTCTCAAGAACTAGGCTTCAAAAATGTTTTTAAATATATTTTAAAGTGATTGTGGAATAGCTGTCCTTGGAAAAAAGGAGGAAACAAGTTATTCTGAAGACTTCAGTAAAGATAAGAGAAACCTAAGGATCTTATGATCTTCAATTAGACCAGGGATGTCAAACTCAATTTCATTGAGGGCTGCATCAGCATTGCGGTTCTCCTCAGGGGGCCAGGTGGGTGTGGCCAGGGTGGGTGCAGCCTAATGGGTGGGTGTGGATGGAATGGGTGTGGCCTACTTGGTGGGCATGGCTAGCTCTATATCATTTGTGTCAAGGGTGCTGTGGGGGCCTGGGCAGGAGTGGGACAGATATGAGGGTCTCTGGCAGAAGGGGGTGGGACCAGGGCAAGTGCCAAGGCATAATCCACTGGAGGAGCTTCACTGTTCTTCTCAGGCCACGCAGGGGGGCTGGATGGTGGTGCAGGCTGCCCGGAGCCCTGGGCAGCAGAGGTCAAATGCCCAGCCTGGCCCTTGAGCACCTGTGGCACCAAGCCCAGCCCCACTTCCCCAAGGAGGCGCCCAGCTGCACTTATCTCCTCCTCAAGGTGCTGCTGCTGTGCTTGCTCTCCTTAGCCAGGTTGCTCATGATGGGTACAAGGGCAAAGTCATAGGGAGGCCCATTCCCTCTCCATGGGAGGAGAGCCAGCTTTGTATCCAAAGCTTCCTTAGCAATAGGATGGGAAGGAGGAGGGGGCAAGGGGATGGTGAAAGGACAGCAGGGCAGGACTAAGGTAGGATTTCCCTCAGACCCTCCCTCTCCTTTCCTTCCTTCTTTCCTAAGTACAGAGTGGTGGGAAAATATTTGAGATGAGGGAGGAAGAAAAACAGGCAAGAAATGCAGCTGGGGAGGTGTCACCCTTCGTGAGGAATGAAGAAATGCACCATCGCCTGGAAGTGGCCAGCGCGATGGTGCATTTCTTCATTCCTCACAAAGGTGACACCTCCCCAGCATGCACCCAGGGAGCGGAGGCGATGTGGCAGGGGCTGGTTCCTCGCTGTTTTCAGACGGCCTTGTGGAGCTAAGACTGATTGCGTTTCAGCATAAATGGCCACCATAAAATTGTACATTGCTCCCAGCCAGCCTGGACCAGGGCCAAGGCAATGAGGGCCGTTCCCTCACTGTTTCCAGGATGGCTTCGCAGGCCACTTCGCGGGCTGTATCCGGGCCTTGTGTTTGACATATCTGAATTAGACTAAAACCATACGACAGAATTGGTAATAACATATTGTGAAAAGCCAGCTTTTTAAAAACAATAATTAGCAGAATACAATTATTATGATCTCAGTGATGAATGTATCTAACTTTGCAAAGTTAGGCCTAGGTGAGTACAAGCCTAGGTGGGTAGCTGGCAAAGCAAAGGATGGCCCTTTTGTGAAAATGAAGGGCAGACAGATGAACATAAATGCATACTGCAATACAACTCTACATGCCAATATAGATTAGTAATAATGAACAGAAAGGCTGCTGTTGGCATATCAATAGCATAATATTCTATATCAAAGGTATTCCTATGTCCACATACTAATGTATGTTCAATGATAGAAGATTATTAGCTCAGTTTTCTAATACTTTAATTTTTAATTAATTTTACTATTTGCTCTGTAGCTGCAGCCAGCTTATAGAATTAATTAATTCTACTTTAGCTTTTAATTACAATGTAATAGCTAATTAAACAAAGAGGGAGGGAAATACTTATCACAGATAATGCACTATAAAACTCCATGTGCAATTATAATGTGTCCCTTTTATGCCTCTCTGCTACAATCCTAAACAATCTTGATTTACAAGTGTTTAATGTGAGTTTCCATTTTTCTTATTTACAAAAGAATTTCATTTCCAGTAAGATGAAGGTTTCTTCTAACATCTTCAAAATGAATACCAGGAAAGCATTGAATATTTTTGTTGAAGTGTTTCTTATACTAAGGTGACCAACTTTTTTACAATGAAAAGGAGGACACAAATAAATTGAAGAAAAAAATATCATAAATAAAAGAAATATTTTATTCATTGCAACAATAATACAGACAACTTGCATGTGCAAAGTTTGCCAGTTGGGTGTTTTGGCGTGCTCAGCAGCAATTCCTATTGGCTTTCGAAAGCCAATAGTGGGAGTAGCACAGCTCATGCAAAAGTTGGAAAAAAAAAACCATCAAAAAAAGGTGCCGGAACCCCGTTTTGAGCGTTCTATGAGGGGAAAAAAAGCCCTGCAGATTAGTCTTCAAATATCGAAAAGGAGGACATGAAGGAGGACACTTTTTGAGGGAGGACAGAACTTAAAAAAGGAGGACTGTCCTCCCTAAAGGAGGACGGTTGGTCACCTTACTTATACTCATCTATGATTAGTACACTTTTCTGTATTTGCAAATAGCAGTTTCTGTTTAAAAACACAGATATAGAATGTTTGTTGTAAGTTATCTAAGAATCTGATGAGGTTCATTCCTTGGTTTCTTGCCCCATATGCTGCTATAGGAATCACAACTTTGCAAAAAGCTATCACACTTTCGTGAAATATAGCCTCTCTATAGGAAGTGCTATGCAGTACCACATCATATGACACATACTATAGATAGGATCTAATGTGTGCTATTGAAAGATGTATTCATTTCACAGCTCTCTTGTCTGATTATGACCACTATTACATGCTATTACATACATTGGGTATGTCTAGTTTAATGAAGAGAAGGACTAGGGGTGACAGGATAGCAGTCTTCCAATATCTCAGGGGTTGCCACAAAGAAGAGGGGGTGAAGCTATTCTCCAAAGCACTGAGGGCAGGACAAGAAGCAATGGATGAAAACTAACCAAAGAGAGAAGCAATCTAGAACTAAGGAGAAATTTGCTGACAGTTAAGAGTAATTAATCAGTGGAACAACCTGCCTCCAGAAGTTGTGCATACTCCAACACTGGAAGTTTTTAAGAAGAGACTGGACAACCATTTGTCTGAAATGGTATAGGGTTTCCTGCCTGAGCAGGAGTTAGACTAGAAAGCCTCCAAGGTCCCTTCCAACTCTATTATTATTATTATGGATCATCGCACAGTCAGCCAGATGTTCAGACTGGATTTGGCATTTTGTCTACCTATCGAGTCCTTACCCAGGACCTGGGATAGGCAGATGTGGATGTTTGATGGTATTACAGATATCGTCGCAGGATGGAAGCAGTTCCTAATAAGGCCGCCTTTTGCAATTGACTAATAGCGAATTTGTCAATGTCAGTTGTGTTCAAGTGGTGCTCCAGTTGTTTTGGGATTGCCCCCAAGGAGCCTATGACTATTGGTACTACCCTTGCTTGCTTTTGCCACAGTCTTTCTATTTCTATTTGTAGGTCTTTGTATTTTTGTTATCTTCTCCAGTTCTTTCTCTTCTATTCTGCTGTCTCCAGGCACTGCCACGTCCACTATCCAGACTTTTTTGTCTTTCTTATCGACAATTGTTAAGTCTGGGGTGTTACGTTGCAGGTGCTTGTCTGTTTGAATTCTGAAGTCCCAGAGCAGTTTAATTTTATCATTTTCTATGACTTTCTCTATTTTATGATCCCATCAGTTTTTGCTTACAGGCAATGATATTTTTTGCAGATCTTCCAATGCACCATTGTTGCTACTTTGTCATGCCGCTGCTTGTAGTCAGTCTGTGCAATCTTCTTGCAACAGCTTACCAGGTGGTCCACTGTTTCTTCAGCTTCTTTGCATAGGCGGCACTTACTGTCTGTTGCTGTCTTCTCAATTTTGACTTTATAAACATTGAGAGAAATAATAATAATAATTATTATTATTATTATTATTACCACATATCGGTAAGTTGAAGCCAAAATGTTTTAACCATATCATATGGCAAACCTGCTATGTATAGGAGAAAATGTTGATAATTAAGCAAGACTTTAAACCCTTATGCAGTAAAGATTAACTGTAAAGGTGTGATAGGATATTTTTTAAAGCAAGATGAGCTTCTTTTGAATATACGCAAGGAAACATTAATATAATTATTCCAGATTTTGTGTCTTGCAGTTTGGGGCATAAGTCTCTTTAGGTCACTTCTGAATGTAATTCATTTTTATTCCAAGCAAATATTGTTTTAGTCACACAATTGAGAAACAGTTTTACATCCAGTCGTTGTTTAGTTACTACCTTGGTAGCAACCCATTCCAAATATAATAGTCATAAATAGTAATAAAGTTTATTTTTTGACTAATGCATGCTCTTTATGACCAAATGTTGTGCACCTCACAACAAATACTGTCATAGCTGATTCAAAACTTCATCTGAACGTGAGGGCCGCAACCAGTAATCTCAGTAACATGTTCACTTAACAACCATTTTACTTAGCAATTTGGTCATTGGAATGGAACTCAGTCTACTAGTAAAATAAAATGTCTTTATTCTGGAATTTAACATTATACAGACTGAGAGCTGAAATAAAATCTGTTTAATTGATGGCTGTCAAATTGGGTTTTTTTCCAATGTATTAAAATGATCTAGTCTTAGAGGCTGTGCAAAAAAAAAACCATTTTCAAGAAGGATTCCTCAAATGAGTTTGTTAACCCATCCAAAACAAATAACTCCAATATGTAAGTGATCTGGTAAAACATATTTAGCAAGAATAAACAACAATAGAAGTCTGCTCCTATTGATCTTGAAATAGCATGTTAGTTACTAGGGCAACAGCAGCAACCACAAAAGATAAAATCTCCTTCTTGTCCATTTCAAGTTACAGTGATTTCATGCACATCTGCAAATAGTATGCAGTAATATAGAAGCTTTCTTCTGGGATATTTAACTAAAGGTTCTGGTATTCCATGAAGGTTTTGCATCCCATTACTTCTGAGCCTAGAAACTGCCTGTCAAAAAATTCAAAGGCTGCCATTATGACTGCATGGTAGGGAGACCTTTAAACTTCTTCAGTAGTAATTATTTCACCACAAGGGAGTGCAATAAAATGCTTTTAAAACTGATATTGTGACATTCATTTTTGTTCAGTACATTCACCTGGTCACAAAGCTCCTTATTTTTGGATCTGGCTCCATATATCCTTGTTAACCAGATCAACAGTGGTTGTTTTAGGGAGTGCAAAATCTTCTCTCACTTCTGATCTTGTTTATTACCTCAATACTTCTTGCATCAGGAGAGTATTGGCAAGGCTTTACTATGTCACCTAACTCTTCTGCTTTTAGGCAAGTCATGACCAATAGACAATGTTTCAGACATATGGTCTATGTCAGGGGTGAAAAACTTGCAACATCATGTGACGTGTCGCGATGTATCATGACTTTTTTGCCATTGCCGACAATGGGATGGCCGCGGTTTCACTATGATGCATCTGGCCTGCGGGCCGGCAGTTTGACCCCTGGTCTATGTTGTCAAGCTTTCAAATTCTGAAAGCAATGCCTTCTGTTTTCATCTACTCTAAATCCAGTTCAATTTCTTTGCTAGGAACTACGACAGACCTAGGCATTTTATGGCCCATAGGCCACATCCAGCCCTTCAGCTGTTTCTGTTCAGCCCGCAGCATCAGCAGCATCAGGGGCGGCATGGTGTCATGGGGGGCAGCATCGGAGCGTGGGATAGCATCATTGGGGGCAAGGCAGTGTTGCAGTGGGACATTGGGTAAGAGCAGAGTGACGGTGGCAGCCCTCCTTAAAACAGCCCCAGTTTTTCATGTGGCCCCTTGGCAAAATTATTTGCCCACCCCTGAACTAGGAAGTGCTTGTGATACAGTCAACTGGATTTTAGAATATGCGTGACTAGGTTGGCCATAGGAAGAGAGACTGATTCACAGTAGCCCTGCTAGCCCCATTCTGACTGTATGATGTGTCATATAATAGGTTGACATACTGGAATCAAAATGGACCTGGATGATTGAGTGTCTCCATAGACAATATTGACCTAGAAAAATTAATTGTGTCAGTGAAGCTAGGCTAGGACATGATCCAATTCTGATGGGAAGTCATCACCACCTTGAAACTTTGATGAGTACTTCTAGTCCGTCTAGCCACACCTGTATTTTCAAAGCTAATTCAGAATACAAAATTAATACAGAAATTAATTTCAGAAAATAGTAATTTTCATAATTACTACCCCTCTGTTGGGATCCATACATTCTCTATTGCTGTCCATATAAAAAGAGTTTTGTAGTTGAAAGATTAAATTACAGATACAATAATTCATACCAAGCTCTGTGTTATAGAATGTATAGCTTTCAGGATATACTTAGTTCTATTGCTAAAACAAATTTAAGTGCTATACAATGATTTAGACCCAATATTTGTCCTATTGCTGTCTTTTAGCTGTATTTCAACAAGGAAGTTTCAGTGATACTCAAAGACAAAAGAACTGCAGATTTGATGATAACTACCAAAAAGACATACATTGGGTATGTCTAGTTTAATGAAGAGAAGGACTAGGGGTGACCTGATAGCAGTCTTCCAATACCTCAGGGGTTGCCACAAAGAAGAACGGGTCACATTATTCACCAAAGCACCAGAGGTGACATTGGACAAGAAACTATGGTTGGAAACTGATCAAAGAGAGAAGCAACTTGGAATTAAGGAAAAACTTCCTGACAATGAGGACAATTAACCAGTGGAACAGCTTGCCCCCAGAAATCACGGGCACTACATAACTGGAATTTTTTTTAAAAAAGGCTACACAATCACTTGTCTGAGATGGTATAGGTTCTTCTGCTTGAACAGGGGGCTGGACTAGAAGACCTCCAAGGTCCCTTCCTGCTCTATTCTATTCTGTCACCAAATCAGCAGCATCTCTTAATCTCTGAGCTCAGCGTATGGCACTATTCATAATAAATGGCTATTTTTGGGATATGGCCAAATCCTAATGCTTCTTTCCTGTCTTTTTACAGTAGTTATGAAGAATACACAATTGATTAGAAAAATAAAGCAGGACACTGTTCATGAGGCTAATATGCATCAAGAAAACCTCCAGTGATGCCACTTAAAAGCTAGTGGTTCCTCAAGCCAGAGAATCAAAGAAGAATAGGGTTCCACATTTTTAGTTTTGGCCTATTATGTGAAACAAAACCCCAAAGGAGCAACTGTACTAATACAAGCCAGTTGAGTCTTTGTTTCATTTAAGCCATGCTTGCTTACTTAAGAGAAAGATCAATAGAAAGAGACAGAGACTTGACCTCTACCCACCTGCTGAGATCTTCTGAATAGCACATTATATTATGAAGTGGGCCCCCCTCCATAGCTGCATTCCTCCTGTTACTGTTATCTATCACTAACTGCCAATTATAATACAGACATATTTTGTAAAACACGATCCATCAAAGTCTCAACTGTGCTTTAACAGAAAATGTCAGGAGAAGATTATGGCATGTATATTTAACACATTGCATATCATGGCATTCCAGTAGCTACGAAAACATTTGGAGGACAGCACAGTAAAAATGTGTCTGCAAAAGATTGATTAAATATGAATTTATTCTACCATTCATCATTGTTTGAATAAAAATAAGCAGATACATAAATTGGGGGCATACATATGACAATCTTCAACATGAACATGCATTTCAATTCGCCTGAGTTTGCCCTGTATCTAGTGTTCTTCCAATTTTTTTTTTTTTTACCAAATCTCCATTATCTATAGAGTAAAAAAAATGTGTAGTCTGCAATGATAAGTGATAGAAATGTAGGAAAGAACTACTCCAGGGTGTTGTTATGTTATGTTATGTTATGTTGTGTTGTGTGGTGTGGTGTGCAGTTCTCACCCTTATGGGTGATATTTGTCTTCCTCAATCTCAGGTCCTCTACTAGACGCCTGGGAGTTTGAGGGTTTTGAGTAGTATCTTAGCTGTTTCCAATACTGCACTCTTCTGGACAGAGAGCTCTGATGTTCTTCCTGGGATCTGTTGGGAGTCAGTCTTCCATCTTAGCAATAGCACTTAGAATTATATACCGCTTCACAGTGCTTCACAGCCCTCTCTAAATGGTTTACAGAGCCAGCATATTGCCTCCAACAATCTGGGTCCTCATTTTACCAACTTCAAAAGAATGGAAGTCTCAGTCAACCTTGAGCAGGTGAGACTTGAACTGCCAAGTTACCAAGAGCAAATTTTGCTGTCTACAGGACAATAAAAATACTCAAAGGGCTGTCCCAAAGACATGTAACCAGGGGTAGAACAGGCTCAGCTAATACTCTACCCCAGGGGTAGGCAACCTTGGCTCTTTTATGACTCGTGGACTTCAACTCCCAGAATTCCTGATGCAGCCATGCTGTTGAAGTCCACAATTCATAACAGAGCCAAGGTTGCCTACCCTTGTTCTACCTAATGCCCAGGCTCATTAACATATTATGGAAAGTGTTCTACTGGGCAAGTTCTGCAACAGAGAAGGTATGCCTCCAGGGATCCACAGTGCCCTAAAATGGTCAAAGCATGGATACTTGTGTTAAAGCTCTGGTTACATGTCTTTGGGACAGCCCTTTGACTATTTTTATTGTCCTGTAGACAGCAAAATTTGCTCTTGGTAACTTTTGGTAGCCCCAAAAGCTCATGTGTAGACCTATCACTTCATTTCCTTTTCAGAAGGGACATAAATCTGCTGTTGCATTAATAAAGCAAAGATTTTGAGATATTGTCATATTAGTTCAGTGGCTTCCAACTCTTTCTGACCCGAGCTTCATTATCTTTTGGTAACTTCTACCCATAAGCTCATGCGTATGTCAACTGTGATAGTATCTAGCCACCTTATATTCTGTCAGACTCTCTCAATAGCCTTCTATTTCTCTAAGCATCAGAGTCTTCTCCAACAATTCTAGCCTTTGCATTTTATGTTCAACATATTTAAGTTTTAACTTCATTTTTAGTGCTTCCAGTAGGCAGTCAATTTTACTTTGTCTAATGATATGTAGTTTTGGTCCAAAGTACTTGCCACCACTTTTTTTTTAATTAAAAGACAGCCATTTTTCTTAATTCAGCCTTTCTATTGATCCACTTTTCTTAGCCATATATTATCACTGGAAAACAATAGCCTTACAATATTCATCTTGTTGTCATTGAACTGTAATGTCTCTGCAATTTAATACTTTCTCTAGATCTATCATAATCTTTCTCCCAACTTGCAGATACCTACCATCGCCCCTTTGTGAAGTTTTGAACTTAGGGAAATAAAGGTCTACTACTACTTCAACTTATTCTTGGTCTACTTGCATTGGAATGGCACTATTGGCATTATGTTTACAAAATAATATTGAGTGCCAGTTCAGTTTTTGGACTCTCTAAACTTTAAGAAAAAATTCCTTAAATCTTCCTTGCTTCCAGTCATCAGCCTATCTGAGGTTGCCAAAGATTTTCCCATTCCAAACTCTGTTTCATCTAGTCTACCATTTCTCATAATATATTTTATATATAAATTAACAATTCAAACTTTTAGAGAATGCCAAGATAGCTTTATCTTGCTTATCAAGCCATTCTGGCAACTTTTGATCTACTTTCCAGCTCTTGATCTTAGTCGCAGCTACATACCTATCAAACAGCTTTCATAGTTTTGCAACACCCAGCAGAAAAGATACATCAGGATTCCTCTCTGGTTGATTATTTGTCCATGTAATGCACAGAAAGCCAAGTCTGTGGAGCACATTTTCTGATTGCATTTTTATAGCGAGGCCTGCCAGCAATTTGTTGCATCTATATTTTTTAATTCCATTCTTTAAACTTTGCTTTTTAAATTTGTCTTTTGTATGGATTTTATAGCTTTTTATCTGTAAACTACCCACAGTGAGGGGGGGGGAGAGGGGCAGGCAGGAGGGATGGAGATGCAAAATAGATGATCGGGAGATAAAAGATGGATGGATGGATGGATGGATGGATGGATGGATGGATGGATGGATGGACAGACAGACAGACAGACCAATGTGAATCTTCATAGGCGTGCATTCAGTATTTTATGTTCAATATTTGGTGGAAATTAAAATCACATCTTTCTCTGTCTTTTTATCAGTTGCTTATCAGAAAAAGGATACAAGTTGCTGAGGAAAACATTCTTATAGGATAAGGGTTATTTGAAAGTCACTGTTGTATTGCATTTTTGTTGGGTTATTGGTTCTTGCAGCTGCATCTTTTGTTTCATTTATTGTTTATCTTAGCTCTGGTGTATTGATGGTAATAAAAGTTTTTTAAAAAATTTAAATGGCATATCTACCTCATGCTAATATTTTAAATGCCAACTAACACATGGTATAGTTCAGCCTATATGAACAAACACATTGTACTTAGCAAAAATCTTTAAGTTATCTGAATTACAACCTTTCTCTTATAATTACTGTTATAAAAATGCTGAAACATTCTAATTAAAAAGTAAAACAGGAGGTTTTTCTGCTAAATCTCAGTGGGTTTTATAAGATGGATCTGTGCAGAGAGGTAGAAAAAAAAACTTCAAAAACCCTGAGTTCAATAGAATTTGCTATAAGGTAAAAGCAATAGGAAAGCAATCAAGTTAATCCAATGAATTCATGTGGCATGTGCTGCTACTCTTTTGTGTTTGTATATATGTATATATTTCTAGTTGCATTAAAAAAAAAACAGATTTTCCAGCTTATCCAGTGCAAAATTGATGTCTTGATGTCATGAGCAGTTAATTAGTGTAAGTTACAGGAACCATATGATTTATACACTCATAAATCTGCACTGGCTGTTAATTGCTTACTGGCACAAGTCAAAGTGTTGATATTGACCTAGGAAACTTCTAAACAGTTTAGGACCTGACCATGAGACCATTTCTGTCACTGTGGCACTATTCAAATCACCAGGAGGTGACCTTCTTATTGTAAACCCACTGCTGGAAGTCTGATTATCCGGTGTGTGGAAAAGCAATTTTTATGTGGCATGCCCTAGGACAGGGATGTCAAACTGCCAGCCCATGGGCCGGATGTGTCATGCTGAAACCGCACTCACCCCATTGCTGGCAATGGAAAAAAAGTCATGATACGTCGTGACACATCACATGATGTTGCGAGTTTGACACTCCTGCCCTAGGAAGTTCCAAGTTGGCCCACTCTTTAATCTCTTCCACCATGCTTTTAACTGTTGTTTAATTTCATTTTAACATTTGATTTCTTTAAACCCGAACTTTAGTTGTGTTAATGCTGCTTTGTTTACATTTTGCATTTTTTTTTACTGTCAAGTGGCAGGGTATCAATCTAATAATTCATACAGATAAATATTCCCCCAGAGTTGTACGGCTTGCAGACTCCTGCAGCATGAGAAATTGTTTGTATTAATTTTTAACTAAGTGACCATATTGTTAAAAGTTACAACTGAAGATATTTATCCATTCACTCTGCTGGCATTGGGAGGTCGTGCTGCAGCTGCTGCAACTTTTAGTAGGCCTGCTTTCTAAACCCTTTGCTTGCTCTCTTGAGTCTGTCCAACTGAAATTTTTAATTGCATTAAATTAAATTTTCCAACATGAAGGATCTCTTCCCTTTCCCTTATTGTGCTACAAGGCATTTGGGCAGAGGCCATTCTCTTGATAAAATAATGACGAGCACCCCTTGACTAATGCAAGATAAAGGCTTGGAAAGAAAGAATTATTCTACATCTGAAATTCCAAGGGTCTACTATGCTGGGAGAACGAAAGAGGGAGAAAGAAGAAATGCAGCCCCATCCTGCTGTTACTTTGGGACTAGCAAAACATAGGGCTGCTTTCTCTGTCCCTGCAGCTGTGGGCCTCCTCCTCTCCCCTCCTCCCAGCTTGGTCACCTACTGTGCCACAATGTGCTCTCCAGTTCCTAACATCAGTCTGCTCCAGCAGCAATGCCAGGAAACTATTTACTGCAGGAAATAACTGTGATAAGAGGCTAAAAATAGGCTGAGGAAGGAGGAAAAAAAGGGGGGGGGGAGATGGAACACATTTAGTTGAAAGATCTGTTGACACAAAAGGAAATAAAGCTGTTAAAAAGTGATGCAGTGCACACAAACGCACACATACAAGAGACATACAACCACAGAAGAAAAATATCTCTTGAGTTACAGCAACCCAAGACAAATTGTGGTTATGATTGATCCCCATCGTATCCCACCTCTTTTGTTATATAGTTTCTTTCAAGACTGATGCACATACTAAACATGTTGACTGGAAGGAGTGGCATCTACTATAGCTAATTTACCTTTAGCTATTTTTTGTTTCTTTCATGTCATGGCATAAAATCATTCATTAATATATATTAATTCATTAATTCATTAATATATATATATATATATATTATCCAGGTGGTTTACGTTTCCAAATAAGTTTAATCCTAGGCATCACTAGGAGTACAGCACTGAAGCATTTTACTTGTTGATGGAAAATGTTATTCATATTCAATAATTACTTTTTAATTTATAATCTTTGGCTATCCAGATGTTGTTGCATTGCAACACAGCCAGTCTGGCCAGAGGTGAGAGACTCAAATTCCTCCAGCTCAGCAAGATTAGGAGTTCTGAAGGCTAAAACATATGAAGAACAGTTGCAGGAACTGGGCACGGCTAGTCTAATGAATAGAAGGACCAGGGGTGATGTGATAGCAGTATTCCAATATTTGAGGGATTGTCACAAAGAGGAGGATGTCAACCTATTTTCCAAAGTACCTGAAGGCCAGAGCAGAAACAATGGATGGAAACTGATCAAGGAGAGATTCAACCTAGAAATAAGAATAAATTTTCTGATAGTGAGAACAATCAACCAATGAAACAGCTTGCCTTCAGAAGATGTGGGTGTCCCATCAGTGGAGGCTTTCAAGAAGAGACTAGACAGCCATTTCTCCAAAATGGTATAGGATACAGGGTCTCCTGCTTTCAGAGGGGATTGGAATAGATGACCTGTTATTCTGTTTCCTTAAAATGGGCCATCTTTCAAAGAGAAGCCACAGTTTCCAAGGAACACAGATTTATTCTTCCTCCTCCCCAACTCTTTTACTATTGGACATAAAAATTAAATTAGCACAAGAGTCTTCCCACCCAGAGATGTTGCAGCTTATTTCTTCTGCCTTCTTAGCTGAGTTTCTTTCTACCTTTCATTGTGTAGGATCAACCTGCCCACTTGACTAATCACTCACAGAAAAAAATTTCACTGGGGTCCCTTTCATCAATATAGGCCTTCTGGTACTCCATTCCATAGGCTCAAACTGCTTCCGTGCTGCTGTGATTTTCATCCTCTGTTTCCTCTTCTTTCTGAGATGCTGGGGCAATTGTACCTTATTAGATCTGATCCTCTGAACACTAAACGTGAATGGTGTTTACAGAATTCTCCTTCTCCAAAGAGCATGTGGAGGACTGAGGCAACTCAATATATATATATATATATATATATATATATATATATATATATATATATATATATATATATATATATATATATATATATATATATATATGTTTTCTGAGGTTTTCGCGGGTATTTGTATATAGGTCTTTGGTTGTTCGGGTTTTCTCCCGCGTAAAATTGGAAGTGTCTTGGCAACGTTTCGACGAAGTCACATTCGTCATCTTCAGGCTGGTGTTTTAGCTTCTTGCTTTGAGCAGCAATGTGTGGTTTTAGCTGTTTCTTCCTTTTAACTGCCAGTGGGGGTATGAACTGATTGGGTGGGAGCTTGGCTGTGTTCTGATTGGGTGGAGGTGTGTTCTGAATGGTTAGGGGCTTGGCTGTGCTCTGATTGGCTGGGGGAGTGTTCTGTTTGGTTGTGCTCAGGTTAGTCTGAGTTGCAGAGGGGTTTAAGATTTTGGGGTTAGGGAGTCGTTTGTCAATAAGGGCAGGTTTCCAAATGGCTGGTAGGCGGGAGGTATCATCTCGCTTGTTCATGCTGTGTGGGCATTTTTCTATCTCGATGGCTTCTCTGATTATTCTGTTATTAAAATGTTCACTTTTGGCAATGGTTCTGGTATTTTTAAAGTCAATTTCATGTCCTGTGGCTTTAAGGTGTTGGACCAGGGAAGATGTTGGTTCCTCTTTTTTGACTGAGTTCTTATGTTCTTCAATGCGTGCACTTATTCTTCTGTTGGTTTGTCCGATGTATGTGGTGGGACAAGTGGTGCATGGGATTTCGTATACTCCTTGATTTTCTAATTCAATTTTATCTTTGGGGTTTCTAAGGATGGTGGATATTTTTCTGTTTGTGCAGAATGCTGTTTTGATGTTGTGTTTATGGAGGATCTTACTGATTCTGTCTGTGGTGCCTTTTATGTATGGGAGGAGGGCTTTGCCGTTTTCTTGTTCTTTGTCTTGGATTTTAGTGGGGGTTTCTTTTTGGATTAGGTTTGTAATCTTATTTCTATGGAATCCATTGGATGTTAGTACATTGGTGAGAGTGTGTAGTTCGGGTTTTAGGTGTTGTTCGTCAGCTAAGCGTTTTGTTCTGGAGATGAGTGTCTTGGCTACAGAGTTGATCTGTGCTGGGTGGTGGTGTGAGAGAGCGTGCAGATAGCGGTTTGTGTGTGTTTTCTTCTGGTAGATGGTGTGTCCTAGGGAGCCATTGGATTTCTTGTAGACTAAGACATCCAGGAAGGGAAGTTGGTTGTTAGCTTCTGTTTCCATGGTGAACTGTATTTTGGGGTGTAGGCTGTTGAGGTGTGTGAGGAAGTTGTCCAGTTTTTCTTTCCCATGTGGCCAGATTATGAAGGTGTCGTCTACATATCTGAGCCAGAGTTTGGGTTTGTGATCCGATTTTTCTAGAGCTTGGGTTTCAAAGTGTTCCATGTAGAGGTTGGCAATGACAGGTGAGAGGGGTGATCCCATGGGTGCTCCTTCTGTTTGTTTGTATTTTTGTCCATTATAGATGAAGTATGTGTTGGATAGGCAGTGGTTGGTCAGATCTAAGATGTGTTTGGGGGGGTTATATTTGTTTTGAATAGCTGTCAAGGCTTCTTTGATAGGCACTTGGGTGAAGAGGGATATGACATCGAAGCTCACTAGTAGGTCGCTGGGCTGTAAGTTTTGTTTCTTTATGATCTCTATAAACTGGAATGAGTTTTTTACGTGAGGTGATGGATTCTGCATAGGGCTGTAGTTGTTTGGCGAGAAATTTGGCTAGGTTTTGTAGAGGTGAGCCTATGGAGCTGACTATAGGTCTGAGTGGGGTTCCTTCTTTGTGTATCTTGGGGAGACCATAGAGTTTAGGGCATCTGGATGATTTCTCTCTGGGAATGATTCTTTGCTGGATCTCTTGCTAATGGGGGAGGCTTTTATCTTGGTTCTGGTGGTTTTTTCCAGGTAGGTGGTGGGATCTGTATTTAGGGGTTTGTATGTGGAGTCTTGGAGTAGGTTGGTTAATTTGGTTTGGTAGTCAGAACCTGAGCACAACCAAACAGAACACTCCCCCAGCCAATCAGAGCACAGCCAAGCCCCTAACCATTCAGAACACACCTCCACCCAATCAGAACACAGCCAAGCTCCCATCCAATCAGTTCATACCCTCACTGGCAGTTAAAAGGAAGAAACAGCTAAAACCACACATTGCTGCTCAAAGCAAGAAGCTAAAAACACCAGCCTGAAGATGACGAATGTGACTTCGTCGAAACGTTGCCAAGACACTTCCAATTTTACGCGGGAGAAAACCCGAACAACCAAAGACCTATATACAAATACCCGCGAAAACCTCAGAAAACAAATATCGAACCTCTACGGGGAGGAAATCCACCATCTGACCAGGACCTATGAAAAACTTGAAGTCCAAAGAGCTTCCATTTTATGTGACCTCGCATTCCTACGTAACTGCCGAGATCAAAATCTAATCCCCACATGTTTCCAACTGAAATTCCACTCCAACTCTGCAGCCACCAAACGGATCCTGAAAAGAACAGAATTGGCCCTAATCAGAAATGAACTTCACACAAAAAGATTCCTCCTAGACCGAATTAACAAAGATCTCCTCACACTCCACCTCAAACTCAGCAACAAGATCCACCCCGCACTTTGGGACAAATCCAAACAACTCGCCGTCTGGAGAGCCGAAACACAGACCACCCTCAAGACAGATACACACACCAACAAACTCCGAAGACTACAAGAACGCCAGAAACAAACCCCTCCTCCCTCACAGTCACACATGAAACAAACAGTGCATAACATCTCAGATAGGATCCTCACCAAAGCCGAAACCAATGTCCTTTCCAAAGGATTCAACTTTGCAGTCGCTCCCAAACACATCCCCACTGAAACCATTATATGTGGAGTTGAAACCAGCCTGACCAAAATCAACCCCGATGACGCTAACAAAATCAGACTCAAAATCACCAACATCCTCTGCACCAGCAAGCCACCCAAAAGCAACTTACCCAAAGAGGAACAGACAGCACTACGTAACCTGAAAGAAGACACCAGCATAATAATCCTACCAGCAGACAAGGGCAACGCCACGGTGGTTATGAACACATCTGACTACCAAACCAAATTAACCAACCTACTCCAAGACTCCACATACAAACCCCTAAATACAGATCCCACCACCTACCTGGAAAAAACCACCAGAACCAAGATAAAAGCCTCCCCCATTAGCGAAGAGATCCAGCAAAGAATCATTCCCAGAGAGAAATCATCCAGATGCCCCAAACTCTATGGTCTCCCCAAGATACACAAAGAAGGAACCCCACTCAGACCTATAGTCAGCTCCATAGGCTCACCTCTACAAAACCTAGCCAAATTTCTCGCCAAACAACTACAGCCCTATGCAGAATCCATCACCTCACATGTAAAAAACTCATTCCAGTTTATAGAGATCATAAAGAAACAAAGCTTACAGCCCAGCGACCTACTAGTGAGCTTCGATGTCATATCCCTCTTCACCCAAGTGCCTATCAAAGAAGCCTTGACAGCTATTCAAAACAAATATAACCCCCCCAAACACATCTTAGATCTGACCAACCACTGCCTATCCAACACATACTTCATCTATAACGGACAAAAATACAAACAAACAGAAGGAGCACCCATGGGATCACCCCTCTCACCTGTCATTGCCAACCTCTACATGGAACACTTTGAAACCCAAGCTCTAGAAAAATCGGATCACAAACCCAAACTCTGACTCAGATATGTAGACGACACCTTCATAATCTGCCACATGGGAAAGAAAAACTGGACAACTTCCTCACACACCTCAACAGCCTACACCCCAAAATACAGTTCACCATGGAAACAGAAGCTAACAACCAACTTCCCTTCCTGGATGTCTTAGTCTACAAGAAATCCAATGGCTCCCTAGGACACACCATCTACCAGAAGAAAACACACACAAACCGCTATCTGCACGCTCTCTCACACCACCACCCAGCACAGATCAACTCTGTAGCCAAGACACTCATCTCCAGAACAAAACGCTTAGCTGACGAACAACACCTAAAACCCGAACTACACACTCTCACCAATGTACTAACATCCAATGGATTCCATAGAAATAAGATTACAAACCTAATCCAAAAAGAAACCCCCACCAAAATCCAAGACAAAGAACAAGAAAACGGCAAAGCCCTCCTCCCATACATAAAAGGCACCACAGACAGAATCAGTAAGATCCTCCATAAACACAACATCAAAACAGCATTCTGCACAAACAGAAAAATATCCACCATCCTTAGAAACCCCAAAGATAAAATTGAATTAGAAAATCAAGGAGTATACGAAATCCCATGCACCACTTGTCCCACCACATACATCGGACAAACCAACAGAAGAATAAGTGCACGCATTGAAGAACATAAGAACTCAGTCAAAAAAGAGGAACCAACATCTTCCCTGGTCCAACACCTTAAAGCCACAGGACATGAAATTGACTTTAAAAATACCAGAACCATTGCCAAAAGTGAACATTTTAATAACAGAATAATCAGAGAAGCCATCGAGATAGAAAAACGCCCACACAGCATGAACAAGCGAGATGATACCTCCCGCCTACCAGCCATTTGGAAACCTGCCCTTATTGACAAACGACTCCCTAACCCCAAAATCTTAAACCCCTCTGCAACTCAGACTAACCTGAGCACAACCAAACAGAACACTCCCCCAGCCAATCAGAGCACAGCCAAGCCCCTAACCATTCAGAACACACCTCCACCCAATCAGAACACAGCCAAGCTCCCATCCAATCAGTTCATACCCTCACTGGCAGTTAAAAGGAAGAAACAGCTAAAACCACACATTGCTGCTCAAAGCAAGAAGCTAAAAACACCAGCCTGAAGATGACGAATGTGACTTCGTCGAAACGTTGCCAAGACACTTCCAATTTTACGCGGGAGAAAACCCGAACAACCAAAGACATATATATATATATATATGTATATATACACACATACATACATACATACATACATATATATATATATATATAGATATAGATATAGATATAGATATAGATATAGATATAGATATAGATATAAATACGGTACTGCCAACTCACAGCTGGACTAGTGCTCAAGCATTTTAGCTTCACTTTGCTCTTCTCCTTGTGGTAGATAAGAATCTGCCTCTATTGTTTCTGCCTTTCCCAGCAGCCTAGCTGCAGAAGACAGCTGTCCTGCGGCTTCTGGTTTCAAACACTGACTCACAAACAGTTGATATGGTAGTTCATGGTTTAATCAAGGTCAACAGTCAAAGAATGCAAATAGAGTCTCTGACAAAACATTGCTTGAATGGTTTGCTTTTAACAGGAACATTCAGAATAGTCTGAAATCAGTCCAAGATTCCAAAAGTCAGGTCAGGGTTGTCAGACAGTCCAGATGTCAGAATTTCACAGGAAGAATCCACACATGTGTCATGCAAGAACTAGAGATCAGACAGTTCCTTCCAGTAAAAAATACATGCCTCAAACCTGCCTCTAAAATCAGCTTTGATTTGGCAAAGACCCTCACGGAACATCTCTACTCTACTCACCAGGTGCAAAGGCTGGGAAGCCTTATGTAATTGTCATCTGACTGATCCAGCTGTTCAGATAATGCTTGGTTTTGAGCAGCCTCATGTGATCCCTGGCTTTGTCTCTCATGAGCCTGACATTCCACAGGTTCAGCTGGAGCAGCTTCTTCAGAATCAGATTTAGAGTCTGAGTCCTGGACCTGGACCATAACAAAACAGCCTGCCACTCCTGCAAGGAGAAGGAGCAGAGTATGGCAGAATCTTTCTCTTTTCCTTCTGATAGTTAGACCTAACCCAGCTGGGTGGCAAAGCACACAAGCCAAGCTACCAATGGCCCACAGAACTCAGCTTGCTTCTCTAAATGTCTTCCTTGCCTAGCTGGCATAGGGGAAGTAGACTTTTTTTGAGGAAAAAGCTGTCTATGAGCTGCCACCTTACACTTGCTTGTGTGCTTCACTACTATGCGGGGACAGTCTGACATGAACTCTGGGGAGGGTGGATGGGAGGGGACTGCTTACAGGAAAGCAAAAGTAACTGCTGCATTTCCCCAAGATGCTGCTTCAAGGTCATTGGGTTGGGAGAAGAAGGTAGCTGCATACCACCCTATGCTTGAAATGATCATTCTGAACACATCTTGCTTGAACTTGATTGATCATTGGGGGGGGGGGTCAGCGATGGGAGGCAGTTAAGGGATGGAAATCAAACTTAGGGATTTTGGCACACGATTCTCAGTTCTGGCTATGCATTACTGCAATACATTTGACTTCTAATAAAAATATACCTTTCTCATGGATAGTTTCTATTTAGAAGTTTAAGTGCTGACAAGTCTAACACTATCTTTCTATGTTTGTGATTTCTGCCCATCATCCACTCACAACACACTTGGAAAAGATCATTATGAGGGAGTAACACAAGTGAACAGGCACCTGCTGGCTGTTGGAGCCAGCGTGACACTAATAGATCTATTTCTGATTGTTTTTCAGTGCTATTGCTACTGATTAAGTATTTTCATAAGACACAGAAATTTATCTGGAGGGCCATGCATAGCCTGTAGAATTTATGATATCTAGTCTAGACAAAATGATCGTATAAGAGATTTGTTACTATATAATACTTGATCCTGTAGGCTGTATGATATCCATTCTATGATAATTTAAGAAATGCATTATTTCAAGGTAATACTCTTATAACAGATCTAATGTGCTCAAAACATTTTCAGATTATTTTTAATTCAGAATGAACCTATTAAGCATTTTATCAGCAAAGGATCAAAATTATGCTGGTGACCCAATATGGTATGTTCTATAAAGCTTGCAACTTTAAATGCAATCATCAGAACTAATTCATGATCAAACAAGAATCCAAATACTTGCCAAGATTTTACTGGAGTCGAATAGCAACTTTTGAATTAAACCCAAAAGACGGTCTCAGTTCTGAAATTCCTTCTTCCAGCCAAAGTAGATCCCTAGCTTCAGGGGGGTTTATAGCTTAAAAATGTGGAAAATAAAAAAAATTCATTCCCCAGCTGGCAACTTAATATCTACAATCAAAGTCTGAGAGATGCCTTACAAAAGAAAATAATTTAATAGAGTATACTTTCACTTAAAATAATGTGAAAGAATAAAAACTAGGAAGACGTCTTAAACTGCAAATCAATCTTGGAACTAAATTAATTCTAATCATATTTATCTTACCCTCAAATATCTAAAGCACTTAGATGCATCAGGAACTGGTTTCATTTGTATAAAAATTGGGGATAGGTTTAAATTTATTAGTTTAAATTTATTAGAAAACCTCCCTAGAAATCTTAGAAATAAATAAATCCTAGAAATAAATGAAGGAGTCAGAACAAACTCCTAAATATGGGAAGCATGTTTATTACTGAGTCCCAATGGCATAAAGACTAATATATGCCAGTTTAAAGTCTCTATCCAGACAGGATTTCAAATCTTGCATTAAGAAAATGAGATTTGGATTGACGTTTCGAAGTTCTCTATAAAACACAGCATAAATATCTGCATATAGATGAATTATATGTTTTAGTTCACCTACTGCAGTCCCTTTAATATTTTCAAAATTCCTAATGGCATATGCAGTAGGTGATAAAAATAAATTTAAAAAAGAAGGCAGAGGGCCTGCTGACCTATACCAGAACAGATGGAGGGGGGGTGGGCGTGGGTGGTTTGGGGAGGGTTGGGGGAGGGTTGTATTGTTTTGTTTTGTTTTGTTTTGTTGTTGTATTGTTGTTTTCTGTTTTTTGTAAAAAAAATTTAAAAAAATTTCAATTAAAAAAAAAATATTTTCAAAATTCCTAATGGCATATGCAGTAGGTGATAAAAATAAATTTAAAAAAGAAGGCAGAGGGCCTGCTGACCTACACCAGAACAGATGGAGGCTAAGAATGTTTTTGATAAAATTTCTTGGAAGTTTCTTAAACAGGATTTAACTTTTTATTGATTTCCCCCAAGTTTTAGTTCCCTGCTGTTCATGAAAATCTAATACATGACTGTGCAATTCCATTTTCTGAAAAAAGCTAAAGATTTACTTACTTAAGAAGAACTAAGTACAATGAGTTTTCTTATATTGATTATCTTTTCTACTTCATAAGGCAATCCTTGATATCATAGCACCCCTTTTTGAATGCCGTGCAGCGCAAATCTGTTTTAGGGACAAAGAATTATAAAAGTATAGATTGGGGACTCTGAAATTATACCTCAGGGATGCTAGCACCAGCACCTCTAAAAGAGGTAAGTAGATATGCAAACTATCTTTTTGTCAGTCCTCTCCATTGTTGCAAAATGTATATTTCTAAAATGTATATTTATACATATCAATTACTGCATGTGACTATAATGAATTTCTGTGCCTCCTCCTCCTCCTCTTCCTCCATTTTGATGTGGCTTTCATAATTTTCTCTCCTTCATTCCCCCATAGGATAAAATTGTTACTGAATTAAAAAGTGGATGACAAAGCTGCACAATCTATTATAGCTTTCTCTCTTGTCTTTTGTATTGGTGATCTTTGAATCAGTGCCAGATCAAATCTTCAGTAAACAATTTTACTCTGCTAGAGCAGCATCTGCAAAGAAATTATCTCCCTCTTTTTTGACACTCCTGCCAGAAATAACACAGAGGCAATTAACCTCTGCCATTTTCAGAAAATTTAATAGAAAGCTGACATCACATCAACGAGCCAAAACCAAGAAAATGTGAGGAAATAAATATTAAATACACACTTTACTCCCTCACACAGACACCTAAAGAGGCTTTTGAGCCATCAGACCGGTTGTTTCCCCCTCCCCCACATTCTCCTAACATGTTCATTTTGTTTCAGCTCTAATTTTCATATATCATCGTCTACCAGACCCTAATTATTAAGACTTCAAGTTGCACAAATAGAGGGGTGAGCAGAAACAGATTTCAAACAGGCCATGTTGCATGGCTAGCAAATAAAGATAGAACAAAATCTGTTCCTTTGAAACTGCATAGGAAACAGATGTACTTTTTGGCACATTGTATCAAAGATAACATCAGTCTGTGATTGATGTTGTTCTTATTAGTCCAATATGGAATGATATTGACAGCGGTTGCTTTACCAACACTTGACCAACTGTGCTTTGAGGTTCCTTATAGCAGGGCTTTTCAACCTTTTCACCCATTGTACCACTTTTAGGATATGGCAACATCCGAGTACCACCAGTTGCCTAGCAAGGTGTCAAAAACTTGATGACAAAAAAAAAGGAAAAAAGTGATAAAGAACAGGCAGTCCTTGATTTACAGCAGTTTGCTTAGTGACTGTTCGAAGTTACAATGGCACTGAAAAAGTGCCTCCCAAGCCATAGCCGAGCAAGACATCTGCCTGCCTGCCCAGCCACGTTCTTTCTTCTGTCCAAGGTTTTCATTGTTGTGAGCTTTTCTGTTGAGGATTGGCAGCAGGAGTGGGATGGGGATGTTTGTTTTTTATTCCCGTCTGCTTGGTGGTTGCAGCAAGTTTTGGTCACTTCACATGACCCTGGGATACTGTGACCGTCATAAATATGAATCAGTTGCCAAGCATCTGAATGTAAATCACAAGACCCTGGAGATGCTGCAACATTCCAGCTGATCAGCACTTCTGGGCTCAGCAGAAGTGCCAGGATCAGTGCTGCTTTCCAGCTGATTGGTGCTTCTTCAGGGCTCAGCAGAAGCACCAGGATCAGCACCAAGCTCCAGCTGGAGCCTGGTGCTGATCCTGGTGCTTCGGCTGAGCCCGGACACCCCTGCAGCTCCAGCCATCTCTCGCTTAGGCTTGTGTGGTGCTGCCACCAGTTCAGCTCATTCTCCTCCACCGCTACCACTTTTCTAGGATGGTCGCGTACCACCTGCCAGGTGCCAATGTACCACAAGTGGTACTCTTACCACTGGTTGAAAAGCCCTGCCTTACAGGATTTTTCTTTGTCGGTGTATTACCTCCCAGGATGGAGATAAATACTTGTCTTTCAGGATCTTGCCATTAAAATTTGCACGGATGCTCTCACCAATATTACCCTCAATCTTTTATTATTCCATAATTAAACTGCTTAATTATTCTTCTTGCAACTATTGTTTGAAGACTGCATTTGCTCTATTCATTATAAATCTTACATATGTAAAAATCATATATACATTCAGAGTAAAATCCACTTCCACGGCTCAACTTTACAAAACAAATTATCAGTATTCATATTTTGTAGAAGACAATGAAGACTCCCTTGACTTGAATTCTTTCTGGTTAATTGAGAAAGCCAAAAAGAACTTAATGTGTCTCATTAATTCATCAAAGCTTTCATAAAATGTTCCATCATCTGTCTCAAAGAAAGATAATTTTAAACATCTGCAGAATGAGGACCAGTGGTAGCAGAGAAAGGTTGAGCTATGCAGTCATGCATGCCACCCGAGAGTTTTTCAGCACCACAAAGACAGTTTATTGTCCTTTTAAAAGAGGATAGTCCCCTTTGCTGGTCAAAGACTAGAAAGGACTGAAAAATTATGAACTGAGTACTTTTCCAGTCTACTCACTAGGCTGGGAACATTTGATCCTAATGTTCCACAACAGATTCTTCAGCTGCTAGTCTAGGTGGCTATCATAGACTTGCCTTGCTCTACTGATGAGATCAAGAAAGCAATCTTGCAGATGAACTCAAAGCAACAGGCAATGGCGGCATTCCTACAAAGTACTAAACCCAAACACCTTACAGACATTCCAAGTCATCTTGGAAGATATCTGGCTCATAGAGCAGATGCCTGGCAAGCTTTCACAATGCCCTCATCATGGCTCTTTATAAAAGTTAAGGGAAGTAAATCCGACTGTGGAAACTACAGGGGTATCTCACTGTAACTTCCAGCCAAGGGAACAAGAAGTTGTGGCTGCTGACATCCCATCCAGAATTAAGGATGTCAAAGTCCTGGATCTTGAACTTCCATGTTTGAAGTTTCTGTGATTAGTATTTTTTTATTGTTGGTTATACATTATGCCAAAACATTGTCATGTTTTTTTCTATCTGAAGAAGGAATACAATACTGAGGAGGAAAAAGAAGGAACACTAAAACAAGCTTTACAAGAAAGAGGGACACTGAACAATGGAAAAGTAAATTAAAGCTTTTTATGGAACTTGAGGGCAACAAGGCAGGAATTCCTAGGGATGTGATTTCCCATATGACAATTTTAATATATCCACTGGTAGTTAACCCTTTTATCTAATAGTTTATTGGCCATCCACAAGACACCAAAACCAAATAAAAATTATTTTTTTAAAAAATTAGCTGAAAATTCAGGGAACTGAAATCTTATGTTCTTTCATATGTTTTAGCCTCCAGACCTTTCATTATTTTAGTTGCTCTTCTCTGAACTTTTTCCAAAGTCTCAACATCTTTTTTTATAGTATGGTGACCAAAATTGGTTGCAGTATTCCAGATGTGGTCTTACTAGGGTTATTTTATAAAGCGGTACTAATACTTCGTGTTATCTTGATTCTATGCCTCTGTTTATACAACCCAGGATTGTATTAGCTTTTTTGGCTGCTACATTTTGTTTTATAAATTTCTAGGAGTTCTGTATAAAACTGGTGATGGAAATATTATTGAATGATATAAATTATAATAATTGCTAAAAGTTATGAACTATTTTCAAAATAAATTAGATTAAATGAACTAAATTAAATTATCCTCTATTAGGCCATTAATACGTTTTCTACATATAAAGGTACTATTAACAATTTATTATACAATACCTTTAATCAATAGCTTCTCCTGCAAGGATTCCATAGTTTTACAGGCACAGCAAGAGTTAATCTGCCATAACTTATAAATTATGCTTATTGCTTATCCTTTAGCCATTAAGCAACAACAGTATAATTAGTAAATCATATCTTAGTGCAACATTTTATGCTAAGAATAATACCATGAAATATGTAATGCTAAAATGTTGTTTATATCCCATCACTACTATTGGGTGGAATTTTGACTCTCAGCTACAAAATATAAGCACACATATTCAAAGCCCACCAAACTAGTGGGTCTAACCTATGAGAGTTAGGAACAAGTTCGATGGGTAAAATTCTGTTCTAAGTTACATGCATGAGTTTAGCTATAAAGTTTCTTTGAGAGAGGATTTGCCAGAATTATTTTGTAGTGCAGCTATAAAATCTACATTGCCTAAAATGCTTCATTCAGATTGTAAACACAACCCCTTTGCCATTGAACTGTCCAGTCTGAGACAGTTTTGTACCACCTCAGGTACAAAAAAAGCTTTTAGCAGGAGATCTGTGGATAAGTAAATACAGGAGTTCAGTCTTTGTCCATTGTCTGGAATGATGAAAAATGATGGCCAGTGCTTGAGTCTGAGTTTAGATTGAATAAACATTTCCATATAAAGTATATATTTCCAATCTCCTATTCTATGGTCTGTTGACCTTACAACTAGAATAAAAATGTCACTATTCTGGAGAGTCCATGTAAAATGAAACAATGATATATTGTGACTGTGATTAGAAGGATTTTAAAGCAGTGTCTTTGAAACACTGCTAAAAAGGCAACATTTTCTTAGAAATTCAACCATGCCTTCATAACCCTAAAATGTATTAAACTCTGATGGATGCTATGAGAGAACTGTCTCTTGAAGACAACTTTAAGACTTTAAATATTTTAGGGATATTTCTAGAGAGCCAGCTCTTCTGTCAACCAGGTCATATGATTTTATAATGAAAATTAAGCAGGACTTGAATGGATTGTTCTATTTATGGTTACCAAGACTAAAATGTTCTTTACAGTATAAAAAACTAATGGCCAATCATTGTTCTTCTAGCCAACTGGCCAATAAGGAGTCACTTATTCACCACCGCAGATTTGCATCAAACACAACTTCCTTCATTTCTTGGGGGGTAAAAAATAGGAGCCTTGTCAAGAGTTCATTAGGGCACCAAGCTGTCATCCTATCTAATAAGTTTGTTCAAACACAGTTTGTAGCTAAGTGCTTAGCATGACAAAGGCCTTTGTTCCTAAAAGTATCCATTAGAACCCAGGGTGGAGCTGATTAAATCAAGCATTGCTTAACCAGTAGTGTAAAATATTCAGTCCAATGATTCAATCAAGTGTTTTGAGCCAGGAGATTTAAATTATTTTTGCCTATGATACATTTTGATATATCAGGGTCTGACCACCCACCTTTAAAAATTTATTCACTAATTTATTCCTATCTCAAACAATGATTCCATAGGAGAAAGGACTGCACTGTTTGTGAAACATTTGCTAGGGAATCTGACAAATGTCTCTATTTTTAAAACAACACTTCTTTCCTCTAGAGGAGAGGCAAAAGAAAAAAGAAAAAGAAAAGAAAAAAGGCCAGGATAGAGACGCCATCCATGTTTAAGTCTGTGACATATACTATTTGAAGCTGCCACCTTGATTTTTTAAATTTGTTTCCTAATTTCCCTAACGCACAAATCTATACTAACTTCCTTTGATGGTCCTTGAGGTAATGTCATTATTTGTTTGCTTATTTACAAAATGTATAGGGCACTGTATTTTATGTTACATGCAACAGCACCTCACTATATATAATAAAAATCAAAGTTATAGCACCATGTAGCCAGATTTTGAGACTGTTTTCTCACTGATGGTAATGAAAGCTAAGAGTCAAATGTAGGTACTATTCAAACGGACAGCAGGGTGAGAATACAGGCTATTGCTCAGGCTCCAGACAAGGTTATAACGTTTTGTCACATTTGTCACATTCTTTCTCTTTCTTGTGTTTCCAGTTTTGCTCAAGCCTTAATTTTCATCTATCACTTTCATCTCTCACTTATTACATTTAAGCAATCGATACAGAGGTCTTCTCACGGTTGAACCTTCTACTTTAAACACCGCTGTCTGACTTGTAACCAAATATTGAGTGATATACAGATAGTGCTTGACCATTTGTTTAGTGTCCCTTAAGATACAAGGGCACTGAAAAAAGTGACTTATGGCCATTTTTCCACACTTACGACTGTTATAGCATTCCCATGGTCACGTGATCAAAATTCAGACACTTGGCAACTGACTCATATTTATGACGGTTGCAGTGTCCTGGGGTCATGTGATCACCTTTGCGATCTTCTGACAAGCAGTGAGGAAGCTAGGTTCACTTAACAACTGTGTTACTAACTTAACAACTGGATTTGCTTAATGACCTAATGATTCACTTAACCAGCATGGCTGGCTGAGGAATTCTGGGAGTTGAAGTCCACAAGTATTCAGGTTGCCAAGGGTGAAGACTCCTGCACCGAACTACTGTAGTGATTTGCTTAACAATTCTGACAAAAAAAAAAAGTCATAAAATTGGGTGCAACTCACTCAAGCATCTTGCTTAGCAAGGACTTACATTCACATCTGTGATGTTGATGCATTTTGCAACATAACTAACCACATTTGCAACTGGAGAACTTGTGCTAACTGTGGCAACGCGTTAATATGAATCCATGTTATTTGAAGGAAGAAGAAAAATCCCACTAGGCATGTTCAAGCTTTTGAATATATGTATATGTCTACTACCTTTAGCCTATATACTTTAATCTTCTATTTAATAGGAATTGTTCTGCTACTTCCAGGGGAATGCAGATATTCTAACTTTTTGAAGTCCTATAGAGTTTACTTCTAAAGGCAGATGAGCGGATCAAATGATAAGTAAAAAGATTAGAAGGGAGGAGATCTGGCAGCCCTCTCCCCCCCCCCTTTGGTATCAGGATTCAGATTAGAGTTAGGTTCACAAAAGGTATTAACTGAAGCAACAAAATCCCTTCGTACTCCTTTCATGGATAAGTAAAGCTTGCTCCTTTTTTATTTTCTAAGTATGGTTAGGCGCCTGAAGCATGCTTGTTAGGACGGAAAAAGCGTGCAAATCCCAGACCAAGGACCCTGCCAAAAGTTTCTTTAGACAGGCAAGACAGCCAAAAGTATGCTGAGAGCTTGCCAGAGCCATACTGGGTGGCTAAAATTAAATAAACAGTTAATAAAAAAGATTTTAAATCAACCAAGTTGAATACAAACTTGTAATCTATCTGCTTTGTGAAAGGGGATATGTGATAGAAGTTGAAGCTTTCCTCACTTACGAGGCTGCACCCTGACACACAGATTAGTTGAAAAGCAGTTTCACGTGCCGTTTCATAAACTGGAAGCAGGGAAGGGTATGTAAATACAGCTCAATGCCTCTCTGGGCAGTGACTTTCCCTTTAAAACTTTAACTCAGTCTGCCCCCTATTGTCTGAAATTTACAAATTGCATCCTGCTGCCGTAGATAAACAACTAGAGTCCAGCAATCCAAATAATTCCATTTAAACAATACATGGCTATATCCCCTGAGGTCTCTAATAATGCCTCATTAAATGCGGGCTGAGAGGTTCCTCTGCATTAAGAAAAAAAAGGTAAGTCCCTAACAAAGGTCTCTGATTGTATGTCTGCAAAATAAACAATGACGGCAATTTTCTAATATTTGCCAGTAAATGAAAAAGATCCTCCCGAGGAGAAGTTAAAATGAACACTATGAACACTAAATGCAATAGCCTTCCAGATGCAGCCTTTTGCTCAATACCATTCTGAATTTTTAAAAGGCCCATGATAAACGCTAATAAAAGGTATAGCGAAGGTGCTGCTTTCTAGGAAAATACAAAAAAGCTCCAGCAGTGCCTAATCTGTTCCTATTTGAGAAGTAAATAGAGCTGGTGGTTTGATTGCAGGCCATTTATGGTATAAAATCCTCATGAATTTCATCAAAGAGGGATGCTGGGATTTTATTGTTGGTTTGCATTTCATGGATTGCTCTAATATATTGCCCCTATTTTAGAACAGGCCATTTGAAAGGAAAATAGTTGAAGAGAAGAAAGTGAAATTTCTGGGATAAAGGTAGAGAGACCTTAAATTAGGCCCCTTTCTCAACTTTGGAACTATAACAATATGCACTAATCACGTAAAACTTGGAAGTACTTTTTTTCATACTGAAAACAGCAATATCAATGGGGAGGGGAGGGATGATAGATTTTCTCTGAAACACTTCATAATTACAATGCTTAACCTTTGTTGTGGTTCTGATTCTATTAACTTTCCTAGCTTATCACAAACGTGATTATGACAAAGCAACTTACTGGATGTCACAAGAGTGAATGGACCAATGCTGAAATAACACTAAGATGAAAAGATCTATCGGCCAATTGCACAGGAGTACACTCTGTGGCTTTAGGTCCTGGTCCTAGACTTGACAGCTACTAGAAAGATTTTTGCACAATATTGCCCTTGAAGGTAGTGATCTATGAGTGATATCCTTGCCATGGACAGGTCACTTCTTTTCACAATATAACCTGAAGATTAATTTAGGCAGGAGCACCCCAAGAGGATAACTCTAGCTGGAACCTAGATAGAAGAAGATGATTACTTTGTGCGTCAGGAAATATGAGCACCATCTGATTCCCTGGATGATTTTCATAATACTCCAAAATATTTAAAATAATCCTTAAGTTGTTCTTTATCTGTCTTTTAGGAAGAAGGCCATTTTGGTCTGGGTGAATAAATTCTATTAAAAAGCTGTTCATTCTTTCTGCCAAAATTGCAGCAAAGATTTTATAATCCACATTTAGTAACAATATTGGCCTGTAGTTTTTAATTTGTGTAGGATCTATATCTTCTTTAGGTATCAAGGTAATATTAGCTTCAGTCCATGAGTTTGGAACTTTTGTCTGTATAAAAGTTTCATTACACTAGTCCTTCAGAAAAGGAGTCACAGTATCTTGTAAAGCTACATAAAAGTCTGCAGGTAGTCCGTCCGGCCCGGGTGTCTTATCTTTCTTTTGTCTTTTAATTGCCTCTATGATCTCTATCATTGATATCTTCTCATTTAACCTCTGTTGCATATTTTCTGATATTTTTGGAAGATTTGCTTTTTTTAAATAGTCCTGAATTGCCTCTTCAGAGATCGTCTCAACCTTATAAAGTAGTTCATAAAAGGCCTTAATGATTTTTTTTGATACCAGAAGATGATTACTCTGCATCGTTGTTCCATCAGTATCCTGTTGAAATAAAAGTCTTCTGGGCAGATCATCCAGTAACTTCTAAGTGCTTCTTGTCCCAATAACTATCCATTTTGCTTCACAGTACAGGAATTGCTGCAAGAGGGCAAGCAGCTTGTGTGCGAGATCTCTGTATGAATTTGACTGAACATGGAATCAACATGTGTAAGAAAATTCTAGAGACCCCTAACTCATTCTGATAAATATACCTTGTGCTGATACCCTTGAAAAATATACATTTATATCTCATTTCCCCAAAGAGTTTCTCTCTATAATCCCATTTATATAAAGGACCAGGTACTAATATCTGATTCAAGGAGGTAATAAGTACCTAGCTCAGCTAAGTTGCTGTCAGAGTTTTAGTTGGAATAAATACAAAAATACATATATTTTTGCCTTTCCTTATTTGCCCTATATTTGCCTTTTAACAGTATCCCTTGATAGATATGCAGATTTGATTTCATTGGTTTGATATGAAAAGGGAATGTCTCATTAAACCCTTCCCACATGTAATACTATAGTTACTAATACTAATACAGCTAAACAGAGGCATAGAATCAAGATCACATGAAGTATTAGTACTGCTTTATAAAACCCTAGTAAGACCACACCTGGAATACTGCAACCAATTTTGGTCACCATACTGCAAAAAAGATGTTGAGACTTTGGAGATAGTTCAGAGAAGAACAACTAAAATGATCAAAGGCCTAGAGACTAAAACATATAAAGAACGGCTGCAGGACTTGGGTTTGGCTAGTCTAAAGAAAAGAAGAAATAGGGGAGACATGATAGCAGTATTCCAGTATTTTAGGGGCTGCTTTGTAATGGCATCCTATATTATGGAAATCAGGAGATCAAAAGCAGTGGCATTCTTATTTAATGCCATTTGCAGAAGAACTAAACTTAATGTACTTTACAACTATTTCCTAGATGTCATATTGGCCCCAATCAGCAATCTAATACCCCATGAAGTATGTTGTGAGTAATCTCTGCATTTTTTTGTATATCAAATTACTCAAATTTAAGCTGGATTCCAACATACTATATACTCACAAGCATTTGGATTCCACCTGAAGTATAAATAAAGTGGGGCAGAAATGTGGGCCAGACAGGATTAGTATGTACTTTTGCCAAATCTTAAGAACATTTGCATTAAAGAATTTGGATTATTTTCAACATTGGGAGGTTACCAGAAAGTTTCAGAGCTGTAGGCTTAATCTCAAAGTTTAAAAAATCCAGAAAGTAGCGATAGCAAATCATTTTCGTACTTTTGCCAGAAAAACTACATAAAGTCACCAAGAATTGATCTTAACTCCAGCGAATCTTCACCTTTATTTTTAAATACAATAGTAACACAATAGACAGTTTGTGCCCTGTAAAGTAATGACAGCAGTGAATGCAAAGGAAGACAAAATAGCCTTTTTTCTTTGTGTCTTCCTGTGCATAAGCAAACCCTTGAACTAATTTGTTCTTGGTCCAAATAGCCCTGCTCTTTTTGTCTAATAAGAAACCATGACATCCAGAATATGAATCCTAATTCTTTACAATCAAGTTTCTATTTGATTTTCCAACTTCAGCTTCGCTAATAAATTCATTATGATTTTCAACTGAAGAAAAAGAAAATTTTAAGAGTACATCAGCTACATTCCTAAACCAAAACAAAAAAGAAAGTTGGCAATTTAACTGCAATGAAGTTCCAGCTGATCTTCAGAATATTTACTTCTAGACAGTAAATATTCTAGCATGCAAAAAAAAATCCATGATAAAGTTAGTGAACAAACTTTGGCTGCAACCATGTATTATCTTATCAAGGAGTGAGTCTAGCTGATATGAAAGACTGTCCATGTGTTGGATTAAATTGTAAAATTAAAATCTTCAACACTAATATGAACACTATGGAACTTATTTCAGAGTAGACATGTGTTCAAAAACCTTGTGTCTTTATATCAGGGGTCTTCAAACTTGACCCTTGTATAACTTGTGAACTTCCAGAATTCCTCAGCCAGCATGCCTGGCCACAAGTCATAAAAGGGCCAAGTTTGAAGAGCCCTGCTTTATATGGATTGTGATCTCATGTAACTCTCGCTTTTAGAAAATTACATTTTAATCAAAATGAAAACCTTAAGACTTAATGAAGTTCTAAATTAAATCAAAATATTTATTTTACTTAATTATATTTCCTACTTTTGATTAATTGATTATGTGGCATTTTCATCTCCTATCAACCACACAGACAGACTTTTCTCTATGAATATTCCTTACAGGGAATTTTATTTTATGTAGGGTTTTTCCCATTTTTAAAATTTTTTTGCTGTTAACTGCCAAAAAAGGCTTGATTGCAATGAGTATAAATTAAAGAAATAAATGTATACGCCCCAACTGAAATTATAAAATAGTATTAAAAATGGATAATTATCGCTTCTTGGAGATCAAGTTTTTAGACTTGTTGTTCCAAAGTTCTCTAATAGCTTAGAAAAAGTTAATGAACCATTTCCAAAAGTAAATTCTCCTTGCAAGGATCCTGGAGCACATGTGGGCAATCTCCCATCCACTCCTTATCCAGAGATATTCCAAGGAACCAGTCCACTCACCAATTCCTTGGTCTTTGCTGGTCCACTTTTGCAGAGCCATTTTCAGTTTGCTATACTTCCCCTGGAAGTCCCTCAGCATCTATTTTTGTCAGTGACCTTGGAGGGAAGAAACAGTGAAGGTGCAAGGAGAAATGTAATAACATTCCAATAGGAAATTTCTACTAAATTCTAGTTATTCCCACAAACGTAGACAAATTCAGCTCATTATTTGAAATGCCATCAAAATCCTCTTCATGATTTCTCTATTGATAGGAAGTTATAACCATGTACAAAAGGAGAAATAGGACTGTCGCTTCTGACATTTTGCAAAATGTATAAGCTGTATGAGAGCTGTATGACTGCTCCCCAAAGATGGACACCTTTCTGTTAAGGGGAGTTCTGTTGTAGCTGCCACAATTTGGTATATAATTTTCAACTAGAAAAGCATACAAAAGATTGCATGTTGAATACCAACTTATATCAAGCAGACAGACCCACTCATGTTCCGTTATTAAATACAATTCTGAAACAGAGCTGTAAGGTTCTGAAAAGGTCAAGAGTGGAAAAATGAGAACGCAATTATAAAAGCAAATTGAAAGTAGGGAGTTCAGCTGAGAGCAAAATGTAAATGTCATAAAGTAGTAGTACTGATAATTCAACTATAGAGTCATATGAATCAAAATCTGTGGGTGGGGGGGGAGGAAGATACTGATAAGATAAAATACTAGTTGTCCCAACCACAGCAGTAGGCAATGCTTTTGTAAAGTACAATTCTTAACAGAAAGAAAGATAATGTACTATTTTACAATCCCTTTGAACAGAGGACACCTACTGGCTCTATTCATTTGCAACATGCTGTTCCATTCAAGTTTAATCAGAAGTTAAGTTCTACTTCGTTCAAAGGTTTTGCACCATCTTTATATGCCTACATGTAGAGGATTGAAGTCATAAAGAGTATGACAGGAGTCAAGATGAATTAATAGATTGCCTGCTGCCTACTGTACTCACACCTGACAGATCCTTACATAGTGAGGTCTTCAAAATAAAAGTATCCATTGACAAGAGCTAGAGGACAATAGCAAACAAAAATAACATAAGGAATGGTTTTCTTGGGGGTATTTATATCAGTAAGTTATTATTTCATATTGGCTATGTCATGATTATAAAAATCATGGGTTCAAATTAACCTAAGTGGATACTTTATACCAGTGCTTTTTTTCTTAAAAAAAAAAAAAAGTGCCGGAATTCACACACATCATACAACCCGCCTTGCCTACCCTACAAGGTTCCATCCAAAAAAGGTGCCGGAACTCCGTTCTGGGCGTTCAATGAGGAAAAAAGCCCTGCTTTATACAAAGACCTAGCTTTCTGGAGAAAGCTCTAGTGCTGGAAAAGGCTGAAGAAAAGAGGAAAAAAGACAAAGCCCAGCAACAAGGGGCTTGTACTGTTTCAGTGAGCAATGGGTACACCATTTGAAAACTTATGGAAGGACAGGACTAAAGACAGATCACATGGAAAGTATCTGTCTGTGTGGATGCTAAGGGTTGACATTGATTTGATGACACATAATCAATCATAGGTATATGTAAAATTGGTAGGAGAAACACTTGAGGGAGGAATACAGTCGCTTGCACCAGTAGGGACCCCAATTTCAACATTATACATCGTGAGTAAAAGCAAGTCAAAAATCAAATGCCAACATTCAATTTCATAATTTAATTTTGATATTTTTTTAAAAAATGTTCTTGATTAAGCATACTGTGGGTAGCTTGATTCATTTGACTCTCCATATTATAAAATAGAGCAGTGTTTCCCAAACTTGACAATTTTAAGGCATGTGGACTTCAACTCCCAGAATTCCACAGCCAGCAACGCTGGCTGTGGAATTCTGGGAGTTGAAGTCCACATGCCTTAAAATTGTCAAGTTTGGGAAACACTGAAATAGAGCAGCAATAAATTTAAGAATGACCAAAATACACAGATGAGGATGCTTAAGACTAAATATGATTATGCAGCCCAATCAAGAAAAAAATCCATTGCATCCAAATGTTTTTGTCGTAATGTGAAAGCAATGAGTTTTAGAGCAACTTTTTTTTAAAGTGGCCACACCGTGTCCCTCGTCTGCCACTGTAGATTTGGGTGACAGTTCTGCCCGCCAAGGAGCTCCACTCCTGACCCCTGGTTAGCACAGAAGCTCATCTGCCCATCCATTCTTAATTTCTTGTATAGAAAATTCATATTTTTAAGAAAAGTGGTTAATTTTCTATAATATATGCTCCATCATTACAGTTCTTTTCATAGATTGGATTCTGCCAATTTTCACGTCAATGTGCATGTGGACCAAATCTCAGCTATTTAAAGTAATAGAATCTCACTGGGATGCTTAAATATTTTTTCTCCAATTGTTCCAAATGGAAGCTATAATCTTTATTTATCCTTATTTCAGAGTAAGTTACATTGGATTCAGTGAGGTTTTTTTTTTCTGTAAGTAGCTTTCTTAAAAGGATTAGACAGACTCTACCAAACTGTACCAAAACAGAGCAAATTGTCTATTACTTCTGTCTATTACAAATCTCCGTATCTCTATATCTCTTTCATAATTAGATAACATCTAATTATAACACCTCTTTCATAATTAGATAACAGACTGACTCAAATGGAGTGCATGAATATGTGTAAAAGAGAGATATGTGAACTCTCTTCCTCCAGGAGGTCAAGGTGAATCAATCTGGGCCTCTCTTATCCCCGCAAACTGTCAAATTAATTCTAGGGCAGGCTAGTGAAGGCACTTCTGGCATCTAATTAATGCCAACAATAAATCACAAAGCTCTGGCAGTGTTCACTGTAGGGGGTAAAAAAGTCATTTAATATAGAAAATTTATGTATTTGAAAACTTGGTATCAAAAATGTGGTACCAGGATGATCCTACAGGACTTTCTGTAAAGTCAGTTTGGTGTAATGCAGTGTTTCTCAACCTTGACGATTTTAAGGCATGTGGACTTCAACTCCCAGAATTCCACAGCCAGCATTGCTGGCTGTGGAATTCTGGGAGTTGAAGTCCACATGCCTTAAAATCGTCAAGGTTGAGAAACACTGGTGTAATGGTTAAGGCATCAGAGTAGAAACCAGGAGATAGTGAGTTGTAGTCCCACTTTAGGCACAAAGCCAGCTGCACTCACTTTCTCTCAGCCTGAGAAAGGAGGCAATGGCAAACAACTTCTGAAAATCTTTGCCAAGAAAACTGTAGGGACTTGGCCAGGCAGTCTCTGAGAATCGGACAGGATTTAATAGAAGAAGAAAAAAAGCTGATTGTGCCATCTTCAGGGCACAACTGGCACATGCCTATTAATAAAAGAAATCAGGATTGTAAAACATGCTGGGTGGGGATATGGAGAGCTGCAATCCCAACATATGACGAAGTTGCCAAGGGTGGAAGATAAGACAGTGGTAGAGGTATAGAAAACATTTCACAAAGTCCTTGCATTTGGAGAAGGATGCTAATCACCAAGTTTGAAGAAAACTCAAGGTTTCCAGAAGTACCTGTGGTGTTTATAAATACTTCAAGAAGATAAGCAAGTATTGAATGTGCACAGAAAGCTTCAGGGGGAGACAAATAACTGCGAAAATGGGGGGGGGGTGATTGGAATAGATATGAGTGACCCAAATTCTGAAGAGGAGCTCTTGCTCTCAGCAACTCCCTGGCGCTACATGTCAATATTTTGGGCCTGCAGAAAAATGCTTTTCTACTGTTTTGCTCTCACTTCCGTCATTAAAGGGGAATCCGAGAAAACGTAGCATTTAGTTGGGTCAATAATCTTAAGAAAACTACCACAGAGAACAGTTTGGCCTGAGCAGTTACAATTTTCCAACTGAGTAAGGTTTGTATTTCTTCTATCAATCAGTAGAGGGTGCTTTTTGCTCTTATATGCCGTATAAAATGAAATGAACATGGGGATCACGCACCTAGACATAACAGAGTCAATTCCTCAGTATTATCAGAGGCACCTCAAGAAAATTTACCAGTTAAAATATTAAAGTCCAAAGATGATATATAGATAAATAGATAGATGATAAATGGGGGGAAGGGAAGGGGGGAGAAAGAAAGAAAGAAAGAAAGAAAGAAAGAAAGAAAGAAAGAAAGAAAGAAAGAAAGAAGGAAGGAAGGAAGGAAGGAAGGAAGGAAGGAAGGAAGGAAGGAAGGAAGGAAGGAAGGAAAGAAAGAAAGAAAGAAAGAAAGAAAGAAAGATTTGAATGGAGAGCTTTATGATTTATTTGAAGTCAAGATGCAAATCCTCTTTTTTAACTACATTCCAACATTTTTATAGCTTAGTATAGAGTTACAGATATTAATTATTATGGAATTGTGTTTGTGTGTCTCTGTGTTAAATATTTGCTAGCCATTTCCCTTCACCTTTTAATATTTCAGGTAAATAAACAATTTCCACAAACATATAGGCTATTTCACTGGGGCTTGCCACAAGCAATTTACAATGAATGCTATTCACACATTGTTTTTTTAATCCGAAATAAATTGTGACAAGATATCTTTCATCAAATAAAGATAAAAGTGGTGAATCTGACTATTTTACATACATACTGATGCACTTTTGTCTTGATCTATTTTTTCCCCATCTTTTTGTACTTAATACGGTTAGCATTCTATGGCTATATAAATATAAAGCAAATAAAATGAAATGAATGAAACATTTTGCCAGACTTATTTCACCCACCCTTATCGAAGGTTTCCATAAAAACATGTGATCTAAAATATCTGAACCTGTCAAAGTAGTTACCATCATTCAGCACATTAGCGTTTCATCAGCTAATTAACCCTTTTGCATGTTCATATATCTCTATTTTTCCACTGGAATTCTTGCACCAAAGGCCTCTGTTGAATCTTGTTCGCAGATTAATACGTTCTAATTTGCTCAGTACTATCAGGAATCACTTTTATGAGCAGTGCCAGTCCCAGATTTTGATTGCACCAGTATTCTTGGTAAATACAGCAGAGTCCAAACTAGATTTAACTGAATATTCCATAGAGCTATGCCATAAATGTTGTATCATTGTTATCAAAGCTGAGGAACTCAGACCAGCATTATTTTTAACTGTAATTTCTACAGTGGTAGGAAAGGAGAGCAGGATAATGCAATTCATAAATGTATAGGTCTTAATAGCACTCCAGAATTCTTTCTCTGTATTTGTACTTTCTGCCTAAAGTGACAAAACATAAGATTTTATTCTTAAATTATCCAGTTTTTTTAGAATAATCAGAATAATCAAAACCTTGACATCCAAACAAACTTCAGCAATATTCCTTGCAGCTGAAATGCAGGGTATTGTAGTTAGTTTGCTGAAGGATGAAGCATGGCCTTAGATTCTCCAGAGATATGATGCAGAGCTATCAAGGACTATAAAATATTTCACACTTGAGACTTAAACCCTTAATCTTGCCATTCCTAATGACAGCCTTGCTGCTTCCCTCTGGTGCGATACTACAAATAAGATTACAATTAGTACTACATTATATCACAAAAGACATGCAATGTAAAGAGAGAAGATCTTCATATGCTATACGTGTCTATGCGTGTATTCATTTACAATCTTTGTTAAAATACAGAATGAGCTAAGCTTTTGTGGGGCGAAGAACAACAAATCTTCAACCACACTTTTTTTTTAAAAAAAAAAAGAAAGACATTTGTGTTGTCTTTCAAAGGAAAAAGAGGGGGAAAGGGATGGCAAAGCTGTGGGGTGCAGCATATTTTTACTGTTGGGAAGTCCTGAAGTAGAGTATCAATTTCTACAAACATTCAAAGTTCAACTCTTACTCTCCTCCTGCTATCCCTATCTAAGGCTTCTTGGAAAATCTTCAATTCAGCCTGGCTTCATGGCTTCCATTTAGCACCTTCCATTAATTAGTGTATTACCAGCATTGGCAAAAGGTACCATGAGCCACACCATTCATGTTCTCTCCTTCCTGTTTTAGACAAAGAAAAGTATCTAATATGAACACATGGGCACTAAAAGGATTTAACTAATGCTGAGAGAACTGACAGAATGCAGAGTTTATGGAGCTGGGTGAATCTGAACAGCAAAACTGTGGCATAAACAATCAAATCCAATCAAGTAATTAGCAACAGAGAAAAAAAAGTGTTTAACTGCTACAATAGATCAGTGAATTCAGACTAGGAATTAAACCCACGTAAGACATATATTTAAGAGCAAAGCTTTTTCACAGCTGTCATTGAAAGCTGGCTTTACAATATATGTTATTGTAAGGCAAAATTGCCATAATGCAATTTTACTGCTCTGAATGCTGTTAATGGTTGAATCTTAAAAAACACAAAAGATGCTCATGCAGCCTCTCATGTTACAATCTTGTTTTGATACAACATCTGTTTCAAAGCAATAAATGCACAGTAATTACTATTTTTACTGATTTCTATTTTTTTTTTTTAGAGTACTACTAAGCTCAAAGAACATTAGCTTGCAGTTTAATATTCAGAGATGACAGAGCAAAAGCTGGGAGAAACCATCTGCCACATTTGTTTTTAAACAACGTTGAATTGAGAACTACTGGTTAAGAACACACTGGCTGCCTCCAGAAATCTGATCTTGAGTTTCCCCCTTATGTAGGAAGAAATGGTGCACATACTGCATTTTATTATGGAGAAGGCATGTGGAATATGTTCAGAAAGGTACGGCAGTGCAAGTTGGAAGAGCGGCAGAGATGGATTAGACTAGTGCATTTGATGTTCTGTTTGCGCAATGTCTAGTTAATTACTCATTCAGAAACAACTGTCCTCATAGTTGTAGTGGCAATAATGGAAAACATTTTCTTTGTTGTTGCTTCGTAATGCTTTTGCAAAGATTGGTCCAGTAGAATTAAATCTTGTAGAGAATTGATTTCTAGCTAGGTTTTAGAGGAAAAATCCAAAGAACATGGAGGCTTGGGCAATTAAAGAAGGAAAGCTATTTATTTATTTACACATTTTAAAAATAAAAGCTTGAAAGAAGAAAAAACACAAAAAAACTTGACTCCCTACTTTACTAGAAATTCATCTCTAATTTTTTTTAAAAATACAAAACAAATATGTGTTTTCTCCATTGGCCGATGTGTACTTCTAATAAAACATCAAGCTTACTTCAAGAAGAAAATAAAATATATGAGCTGTAATTTCAATTAATCTCACTTGATTTGAATCAGATTCAGTTTCTGATGTCCATCATAGTTGACAAAAATGCTTGTGAATTGTCAGTGATCTTTTGTGAAAAGGTGGCTTACCCATCTTATGTTGCAAAGGAGAGTGCTAATGGAATATAATGATGATTTTGATTATTTTGTGACCTCAGCACACCTTGCCTGAATAATGTTACTATTGTTGGGTATCAAAGCAATTGCTTGATCAGCACTGGCATGTGAGAACTACTTAATAAAACTGGGTACAATTGCACTAGTTTAAGACAAATTTACATTTTAAAAAAGACAAACTGTCCAGTTGATTTCAAGAAGGCATCTAATCTATTGGCAAAATGCTGCCATAGGCCAACTGGAAAAAAAATCTAGTTTCACATGTGAATAATTGAGGCAGTATGCATATTTTAAAATGTCTTCATATAGATTTTGAAATGGATGCTTTTATTTACCTTTATGGCCAAATGACAAAAACTCTATCTCTATTCCAATAATTAGATTGCCTATACTCTGTTTACAATACGAGCAGGAAAATTGCTTTGGAATAGGGAGCTGCCATTGATTTGTGATTTCCAAACTGACTATCATTTGAAATTACTGGCAGAAGGTTTAGAGTCAGAAATTGCTATGGAATTAGGCAGTTTGATAATATTTGGTATTCCAATTAAGACATCATAGTAATTTTGTGTATCATTATGCAACTATTATCCCAGAATAGAATGAATCTGGACGTTTCATTTTTGGCTTATTTTGAAAGGAACTTTCAGTAGAATGAATAATAGCAAACTCTGAGAGAGTTTTTGGAATAACCTACACACAGAGAGTGTATTCTAAGAATTTAACAAAATGTATATTCTGGACACTAACCAAAGCTAAAGAGAAATGATAAACCAACTGGAGATTTAGTTAATGCATTTGCTAAACAGAAACCCAGCAGGATATGCAAGTAGCAGAGATAAAATGGATCCAGGAAACTACAGACTTATCAGCCTGATCATAATGGGAAGATTCTGGAAAAGATAATCAAGTAACAAATCAGCAAACACCTAGAGGCAAAGAAAGTCATTACTAAAAGCCAACATGGGTTTGTCAAAAATAGATCATGCCAGACAAATCTTATTGCATTCTTTGACCAAGTGACAAAATTAGTGGACCAGAGGAATGCTGTGGATATAATTTACTTGGACTTCAGTAAGGCATTTGATGAAGTAGACCACAACCTACTACTTGGTGAGATAGAAAAATGTGGGTTAGACAGCATCACCACCAGATGGATTCGGAGCTGGCCATACTCAGTATGTGGTCCTCAATGGAATTGCATCTACATGGAAGGAAGTGTGTACTGGGGTGCCCCAGGGCTCTGTTCTGGGCCCAGTGCTCTTCAACATCTGGATGAGGGGATACTCATCAAATTTGCAGATGACACCAAGCTGGCAGGAATAGCCACCACTCCAGAAAATAGCAATAAGATACAGAAGGATCTTGACAGAGTTGAACATTGGGCGCTATCTAACAAAATGAAATTCAATGATGAAAAAAGTAAGGTTCTACACTTAGGCAAGAAAAACCAAACGTACAGGTATAGTATACTGTAGGTAGTACCTTGCTCAATAGTAATAACTGTAAGAGGAATCTCGGAGTCCTAGTGGACAATCATTTAAATATGAGCCAGCAGTGTGCTGCAGCTGCCAAAAAAGCCAACACACTGCTAGGCTGCATTAACAGAGGAATAGATTCAAGATCACGTGAAGTGTTAATACCACTTTACATGCCTTGGTAAGGCCACACTTGGAATACTGCATCCAGTTTTGGTCACCACGATGTAAAAAAGACGTTGAGACTCTAAAAAGAGTACAGAGAAGAGCAACAAAGATGATTAGGGGACTGGAAGCTAAAACATATAAAGAACAGTTGCTGGGATTGAGTATGTCTAGTTTAATGAAAAGAAGGACTAGGGGTGACATGATAGCAGAGTTCTAATATCTCAGGGGTTGCCACAAGAAGAGGGAGTCAGCACCTGAGGGCAGGACAAGAAGCAACGGATGGAAACTAATCAAAGAGAGAAGCATCCTAGAACTAAGAAGAAATTTCCTGACAGTTAGAAAAATTAATCAGTGGAACAACTTGCCTCCAGAAATTGTGCACGCTCCAACACTGGAAGTTTTTAAGACGAGACTGGTCAGCCATTTGTCTGAAATGGAATAGGATTTCCTGCCTGAGCAGGGCGTTGGACTAGATGACCTCCAAGGTACCTTCCTCCATCATCATCATCATCATCATCATCATCACCATCATTTTATTTCTATGTGAGAAAAAAGACTAAATGCAAGACAAATATTTAATATAAGAAGGAAAAGGAGAGGAAGGGGGATAACAGGACTGCAACTTTCTAATTTCCTCTCTGAATATTCGGGTTTGATCTGTAACTCAAAAATCCTTCTGAAGTACAGCCATTTTTGTACCAAATTTGCAACCATGGCAACACAAATATCTGAAGTCAGCTACTTGAGTATTCAGTAGAGCCAGTGATGAACAGAAGTTTTTATCACATACTACTGCATATCAGATCTACAATAAAGATAGGTTTGTCTAACATTAATGAACACAAGCTTATGCTGAAATGTAGGAGGGTGAGAACCATTTAAAGGGAATAAGCAAACTTTATTTATTGTGCATCACCTTCACACCAGGGTGTGGTACAATAACAAGAAAAATCAGCAAATAAAACTGGCAACAGTTAAAATTATAAAAAATAAAATAAAATCAATACACCTGGTCACGTATTTATAGCCACCTTAAAAATAATACACAATTATAAAATATGAAACCTAAATATCTGATACACCTTTCTTCTAACTATTTTTTCTACTAAGATTACAGCCCTAACAGTTTAATATATAACCTTTTGGGGGGGGGAGTCAGTCTTCACTCAGAGACAATTCCCCTGTAGTTTTCTTGGCAAGGTTTTTCAGAAATTGTTTGCCATTGCCTCCTTTCTAGAGCTGAGAGGGAATGACTGGCCCAAGTTCATCCAGCTGACTTCGTTCCCAAGGCAGGATTAGAAGTCATTGTCTGCTGGTATCTAGCCTGATATTTTGACCACCACAACCTGACTTTATCATCTAACCTTACTAATTGCCATTTTTTATATCTACTTAGTCATTTCCAGTCTGTTTTGTTAAGTAATTAAAATGTTCATTTATCCTAGCAGAAGCAAGCAAATCTTTATGGTTCAACTGGGTGACACAAATTTCTTCATATGATAATGTCCTCTTCAGGTATCGTTTCTTGCAAGTTAGATTCCCAGTGCTTTTATATATATATGTATGTATGTATGTATGTATGTATATATGTATATATGTGTATATATATATATATATATATAGGTCTTTGGTTGTTCGGGTTTTCTCCCACGTAAAATTGGAAGTGTCTTGGCAACGTTTCGACGAAGTCACATTCGTCATCTTCAGGCTGGTGTTTTTAGCTTCTTGCTTTGAGCAGCTCAAAGCAAGAAGCTAAAAACACCAGCCTGAAGATGACGAATGTGACTTCGTCGAAACGTTGCCAAGACACTTCCAATTTACGCGGGAGAAAACCCGAACAACCAAAGACCTATATACAAATACCCGCGAAACCTCAGAAAACCAATATATATATATATATATATATATATATATATATATATATAAATGAAATGAATAAAGCGCGTTCACCAGGAGAGTTTAAAGTTAAAATACTTTAATTAAAGTATTTTACTATATTAAAAGGTTGCCAAGCTTTCGTTGGGAAAACTCCCCAACATCTTCAGGGCTGAGAGACCGTTTCTAACAAGGTGATTCAAACGGGTTCCATAGACGTCTGCACGTGGTTCCTAGACTGTGATGACGACCCGTTCACTTGATAAAAGGGAAAGTAACATGAGCGGGGAATCTGCCCAAATACCAACAGACTTTTGCTCACAGAAATGGGGGGGATTTAACTTGAATATTGACCTACGAGGGAAGATGAGCATGGGGGACACCATGATGGAGGAGGATGATTCAAACATTGAAAAATACCACATCCAGTTGATGCTTGTACATGCGAGCGAAGATAAATACGGGAGCACGCAGCAGAGGAAAGATGTTAAATTGCAGCCGATGAAGCCCCGCCTCCATGGTAGGATACACAATGACATCAAACTAAATCCCCCCACTGCAACGAGAGCCAATACTGCCGGGAGAGGGCGGAACATAACTTTAACAATACCCCCTGAGGTCGACGGAAATGTGAACAAAAGTGCTCGAGAGAACGACAGAAGAAATCTTTACTCTGATTCCCCCTCCCACCTATCAGCTGTTCAGCAGGGAATGCTAGCACAGTCTAGGAACCACGTGCAGACGTCTATGGAACCCGTTTGAATCACCTTGTTAGAAACGGTCTCTCAGCCCTGAAGATGTTGGGGAGTTTTCCCAACGAAAGCTTGGCAACCTTTTAATATAGTAAAATACTTTAATTAAAGTATTTTAACTTTAAACTCTCCTGGTGAACGCGCTTTATTCATTTCATTTATAATTATGCCCGGGAGTCGCATTTTCACCATCATTATTGAATTTTATGATCGAGCAGTACTGCTCACAGCCAGAAAATGGGAGAAATTGACAAGACGCATCTCAGCAGCTTACCGCAGAATAGCGTTCCTACACACCTGCGCTCGAGAGGACCTCCCACCCAAGATGTTAAGAAGGAAACCTGTTATTGATACAAATGAATGCATACAAGCCCTCCATCGGTTTCAACGCCAGACGGTTAAAGCCCTTATTAACGACCAGCACAGACGTGTAGAAAATTTAAAAAAATGGGCTCTTGAACTTCAAAGACATTGTAACTTGACTTTATCAGAACACCACTTCCAAGCACTGAGTCATCACATCCAAATGGTAGCTAGAAAAACGAACCAAGAAACAACAGCACACCTCCAACGTAAGATGAATGCCATACGTAAGTCCCAATATAGTAATTTTACCAATAGAGTGGTTTGTAACCTCTCTTCCAAACCTCTGACCAACTCACAACTCACCCTACTGCAACGTGATACTAATCATAACCTTATGGATGCCTACCCTTTAGATTTTATATCTGCACTGGAGCCTGCGATGCATCATATGGGGACAGATGAAGACACCAGAAATTCCATTAGACAACAGATCACAGGGCTACTAACTAACCACAGGTACCATCACACCCTATCTAGAGAAGAAACTGGAGCTCTTACACAACTTAAAAGAGATGATACTATTGTCATACTTCCTGCAGACAAAGGTAGGGTGACTGTTATTATGGATAGAACACTGTATACAGCTAAAGCACTTAAACTCTTGAATGATAAGTTGGCCTATAGAGTAATTAAAAAAGACCCCTCAATAACGCTCAAAAATAAAATCAACAAACTGCTAGACAACTTTAAGCGTTGTAAGAAGATCGGAGATGACACCCTAAAGAGGATACGTCCCTGTGACACGGCCCTTGCCCGTTTTTACGGTCTACCAAAGATCCACAAAGAAGGTACCCCCCTTCGCCCCATTGTATCATTCAGGGGCACCCCCATCTCAGGACTAGCTAAATGGCTTAGTACCCGCATCAACCACCTCGTAGATGGCAGTAACACCATGGTCAGATCTGCAGAAGAATTTTTAACTAGAATTAAGACCCTTAGGGTGGAGGATGATGAGATGATGGTGTCGTTCGACGTCACCTCTCTCTTCACCTCCATTCCCCAGGACTTAGCCATCTCTGTCCTGAAAGAACGTTTGACATCTATGAATGAAAGTCATCACCAAGATTCCCTTCAGACGGAAGACCTCGTGAAATTGATAGAAATATGTCTCCAGACTTATTTCACATTCCAAGGTACCATCTATGAACAAATAAAAGGAACCCCGATGGGCTCCCCCATCTCCAGTATTATAGCTGAGGTAGTCCTTCAACAGCTTGAACATAAGGCTATGACTTTATACCAACCCAAATTTTGGGTTCGATACGTGGACGATACATTTGCCATTGTCAAAAGACAACATGTAACTACATTTATGGGAATATTAAATTCCATCTACTCTGACATAAAGTTTACTGTAGAGGAAGAAAGACACAATTCTCTTGCCTTCTTAGATGTTTCCATCCACCGTCAACCAGATGGATACCTACATACGAAGGTATTCCGTAAACCAACCCACACGGATAGAATCCTCCATTACCAGAGTAATCATCCTGTTTCCCATAAAATCAGCTGCATAAAAACGTTATTTAAACGCGTTGACTCCCACTGCAGCACGGATGAATATAAGAAAGAAGAGAGGAGACACCTCTTCCGTACGTGCATATATAACGGTTATCCATTAAAATTTATCAAACGACATTGTACAACTTTCCAGCACCAGACCACCCAACGAAGAAGGGATTCCCCCCTACAAAAAACACGCATCTCCCTCCCATACATAAGTAACATCTCAGAGGCCACAGCCAGACTACTAGCACCCCATGGTATAGAAGTAGCTCACAAACCTAACCAAACCCTACGATCAAAAATTATGCGTCCAAAGGACCCCCTACCTACCATGGAGAAATCTGCTATTGTTTATAAGATCAACTGCAAAAACTGCGAAGGCAACTATGTGGGAGAAACAGCCAAACGCTTGAAAACTCGCCTCCACGAACACAAACTGGCCATAAAACGAGGCGAACCACACTCACAACTTTGGATGCATATGGCACAACAAGGCCATCAGTTTGACTTCAATAACACCCTTATCATAGCCAGTGATGCCACGAAGGGAGGTCGGCTGCTAAAAGAAGCCTGGTTCTCGAATAACAACTCAATCAATCGTCACATTGACTTGCACCCAGCACAACAAGCGCTACGAAAATGGAACTCAAACCATCATCCTTTATATCACAAACCTTACAATCAACATCCACAACATTCTAAACCAGGAGCTACACCTCCTCCCTACCAGAAACAATCTGATATAGCCTACCCAGAAACCCCCCAACAATATCAAGAGGAAACCACACCCCCTTTAATTGGAGAAAACAACAATAATGACATTGGAGCGCTTAAGAAATTTGAGGATAGAACCACTAAATTTAGCACTACCCATAATAATAATAAAGGTGGATATCCCATACAGAGAGGGGAGAAAAAACATGTGATGACGACCCGTTCGCTTGATCAAAGGGAAAGTAACATGAGCGGGGAATCTGCCCAAATACCAACAGATTTAACTTGAATATTGACCTACGAGGGAAGATGAGCATGGGGGACACCATGATGGAGGAGGATGATTCAAACATTGAAAAATACCACATCCAGTTGATGCTTGTACATGCGAGCGAAGATAAATACGGGAGCATGCAGCAGAGGAAAGATGTTAAATTGCAGCCGATGAAGCCCCGCCTCCATGGTAGGATACACAATGACATCAAACTAAATCCCCCCACTGCAACGAGAGCCAATACTGCCGGGAGAGGGCGGAACATAACTTTAACAATACCCCCTGAGGTCGACGGAAATGTGAACAAAAGTGCTCGAGAGAACGACAGAAGAAATCTTTACTCTGATTCCCCCTCCCACCTATCAGCTGTTCAGCAGGGAATGCTAGCACAGTCTAGGAACCACGTGCAGACGTCTATGGAACCCGTTTGAATCACCTTGTTAGAAACGGTCTCTCAGCCCTGAAGGTGTTGGGGAGTTCACCATGGAAACAGAAGCTAACAACCAACTTCCCTTCCTGATGTCTTAGTCTACAAGAAATCCAATGGCTCCCTAGGACACACCATCTACCAGAAAAAACACACACAAACCGCTATCTGCACGCTCTCTCACACACACCCAGCACAGTCACTCTGTAGCCAAGACACTCATCTCCAGAACAAAACGCTTAGCTGACGAACAACACCTAAAAACCGAACTACACACTCCACCAATGTACTAACCCAATGGATTCCAATAATAGATTACAAACCTAATCCAAAAGAAACCCCCACAAAATCCAAGACAAAGAACAAGAAAATGGCAAAGCCCTCCTCCCATACATAAAGGCACCAAACGAATCAGTAAGAATAAACACACATCAAAACAGCATTCTGCACAAACAGAAAAATATCCACCATCCTTAAAACCCCAAGATAAAATTGAATAGAAAATCAAGGAGTATACGAAATCCATGCACCACTTGTCCCCCCACATACATCGGACAAACCACAGAAGAATAAGTGCACGCATTGAAGAACATAAGAACTCAGTCAAAAAAGAGGAACCAACATCTTCCCTGGTCCAACACCTTAAAGCACAGGAACGAAATTGACTTTAAAAATACCAGAACCATTGCCAAAAGTGAACATTTTAATAACAGCATAATCAGAGAAGCCATCGAGATAGAAAAACGCCCACACAGCATGAAGCATTTTCACCACCTCATTAGCCATTATACATCTGCCCTATATATGACAAACGACTCCCTAACCCCAAATCTTAAACCCCTCTGCAACTCAGACTATGAGCACACCAAACAGAACACTCACTCCAAGCCCCCATGCCAATCAGAGCAAGCCAGCCCCTACCAATCAGAACACACCTCCACCCAATCGACACAGCCAGCTCCCACCCAATCAGTTCATACCTCACTGGCAGTTAAAATGAAGAAACGCTAAACCAACATTGCTGCTCAAGCACGAAGCTGAAAACACCAGCCTGAAGATACGAATTGACTTCGTCGAACGTGCAAGACACTTCCAATTTTACGCGGAGAAAACCCGAACAACCAAAGACCTATATACAAATACCCGCGAAAACCTCAGAAAACAAATATTGAACCTCTACGGTGAGGAAATCCACCATCTGACCAGGACCTATGAAAAACTTGAAGTCCAAAGAGCTTCCATTTTATGCGACCTCGCATTCCTACGTAACTGCCGAGATCAAAATCTAATCCCCAAATGTTTCCAACTGAAATTCCACTCCAACTCTGCAGCCACCAAACGGATCCTGAAAAGAACAGAATTGGCCCTAATCAGAAATGAACTTCACACAAAAAGATTCCTCCTAGACCGAATTAACAAAGATCTCCTCACACTCACCTCAAACTCAGCAACAAGATCCACCCCGCACTTTGGGAAAATCCAAACAACTCTCCGTCTGGAGAGCCGAAACACAGACCACCCTCAAGACAGATACACAAACCAACAAACTCCGAAGACTACAAGACGCCAGAAACAAACGCCCTCCTCCCTCCAGCCACACATGAAACAAACAGTGCATAACATCTCAGATAGGATCCTCACCAAAGCTGAAACCAATGTCCTTTCCAAAGGATTCAACTTTGCAGTCGCTCCCAAACACATCCCCCACGGAAACCATTATATGTGGAGTTGAAACCAGCCTGACCAAATCCCCGATGACGCTAACAAAATCAGACTCAAAATCACCAACATCCTCTGCACCAGCAAGCCACCCAAAAGCAACTTACCCAAAGAGGAACAGACAGCACTACTTAACCTGAAAGAAGACACCAGCATAATAATCCTACCAGCAGACAAGGGCAACGCCATGGTGGTTATGAACACATCTGACTACCAAACCAAATTAACCAACCTACTCCAAGACTCCACATACAAACCCCTAAATACAGATCCCACCACCTACCTGGAAAAAACCACCAGATCCAAAATAAAAGCCTCCCCCATTATCGAAGAGATCCAGCAAAGAATCATTCCCAGAGAGAAATCATCCAGATGCCCCAAACTCTATGGTCTCCCCAAGATACACAAAGGAAGGAACCCCACTCAGACCTATAGTCAGCTCCATAGGCTCACCTCTACAAAACCTAGCCAAATTTCTCGCCAAACAACTACAGCCCTATGCAGAATCCTCACCTCACACGTAAAAACTCATTCCAGTTTATAGAGATCATAAAGAAACAAAACTTACAGCCCAGCGACCTACTCGTGGATCTTCGATGTCATATCCCTCTTCACCCAAGTGCCTATCAAAGAAGCCTTGACAGCTATCCAAAACAAATATAACCCCCCCAAACACATCTTAGATCTGACCAACCACTGCCTATCCAACACATACTTCATCTATAATGGACAAAAATACAAACAAACAGAAGGAGCACCCATGGGATCACCCCTCTCACCTGTCATTGCAACCTCTACATGGAACACTTTGAAACCCAAGCTCTAGAAAAATCGGATCACAAACCCAAACTCTGGCTCAGATACGTAGACGACACCTTCATAATCTGGCCACATGGGAAAGAAAAACTGGACAACTTCCTCACACACCTCAACAGCCTACACCCCAAAATACAGTTCACCATGGAAACAGAAGCTAACAACCAACTTCCCTTCCTGGATGTCTTAGTCTACAAGAAATCCAATGGCTCCCTAGGACACACCATCTACCAGAAGAAAACACACACAAACCGCTATCTGCACGCTCTCTCACACCACCACCCAGCACAGATCAACTCTGTAGCCAAGACACTCATCTCCAGAACAAAACGCTTAGCTGACGAACAACACCTAAAAACCGAACTACACACTCTCACCAATGTACTAACATCCAATGGATTCCAAAGAAATAAGATTACAAACCTAATCCAAAAAGAAACCCCCACTAAAATCCAAGATGAAGAACAAGAAAACGTCAAAGCCCTCCTCCCATACATAAAAGGCACCACAGACAGAATCAGTAAGATCCTCCATAAACACAACATCAAAACAGCATTCTGCACAAACAGAAAAATATCCACCATCCTTAGAAACCCCAAAGATAAAATTGAATTAGAAAATCAAGGAGTATACGAAATCCCATGCACCACTTGTCCCACCACATACATCGGACAAACCAACAGAAGAATAAGTGCACGCATTGAAGAACATAAGAACTCAGTCAAAAAAGAGGAACCAACATCTTCCCTGGTCCAACACCTTAAAGCCACAGGACATGAAATTGACTTTAAAAATACCAGAACCATTGCCAAAAGTGAACATTTTAATAACAGAATAATCAGAGAAGCCATCGAGATAGAAAAACGCCCACACAGCATGAACAAGCGAGATGATACCTCCCGCCTACCAGCCATTTGGAAACCCGCCCTTATTGACAAACGACTCCCTAATAGAAAAAAATGATACCACCCACACTCACAAAAACACACAGGATGTCACCTGCACCACCACACCAACCCCTACCACACATCGCACGCAAAAGCACACCAAAGCCACACCGAGTGATGAGGCACTACCTACAACCAAAGCCAGACGAGCTGCATCATTAGCCACTTTAAAGCCCTCCAATCCAATACCTGAAGTCAAACTGACACCCTCCAGGAAAATTAGGCACGACACAAACGCGAATCCAAAAAATAGCAAGGCAGCCCAAAATCTTAAACCTCCCTGCAACTCAGACTAACCTGAGCACAACCAAACAGAATACTCCCCCAGCCAATCAGAGCACAGCCAAACCCCCAGCCAATCAGAGCACAGCCAAACCCCCAGCCAATCAGAGCACAGCCACGCCCCTAACCAATCAGAACACACCTCCACCCAATCAGAACACAGCCAAGCTCCCACCCAATCAGTTCATACCCCCATGGCAGTTAAAAGGAAGAAACAGCTAAGACCACACATTGCTCCTCGAAGCACGAAGCTGAAAACACCAGCCTGAAGATGACGAATGGGACTTCGTCGAAACGTCGCCAAGACACTTCCAATTTTACGCGGGAGAAAACCCGAACAACCAAAGACCTACATACAAACACCCGCGAAAACCTCAGAAAACAAATATCAAACCTCTACGGGGAGGAAATCACCATCTGACCAGGACCTATGAAAAACTTGAAGTCCAAAGAGCTTCCATTTTATGCGACCTCGCATTCCTACGCAACTGCCGAGATCAAAATCTAATCCCCACATGTTTCCAACTGAAATTCCACTCCAACTCTGCAGCCACCAAACGGATCCTGAAAAGAACAGAATTGGCCCTAATCAGAAATGAACTTCACACAAAAAGATTCCTCCTAGACCGAATTAACAAAGATCTCCTCACACTCCACCTCAAACTCAGCAACAAGATCACCCCTGCACTTTGGGACAAATCCAAACAACTCGCCGTCTGGAGAGCCGAAACACAGACCACCCTCAAGACAGATACACACACCAACAAACTCCGAAGACTACAAGAACGCCAGAAACACACCCCTCCTCCCTCACAGCCACACATGAAACAAACAGTGCATAACATCTCAGATAGGATCCTCACCAAAGCCGAAACCAATGTCCTTTCCAAAGGATTCAACTTTGCAGTCACTCCCAAACACATCCCCACTGAAACCATTATATGTGGAGTTGAAGCCAGCCTAACCAAAATCAACCCCGACGACGCTAACAGAATCAGACTTGAAATCACCAACATCCTCTGTACCAGCAAGCCACCCAAAAGCAACTTACCCAAAGAGGAACAAACAGCACTACGTAACCTGAAAGAAGACACCAGCATAATAATCCTACCAGCAGACAAGGGCAACGCCACGGTGGTTATGAACACATCTGACTACCAAACCAAATTAACCAACCTACTCCAAGACTCCACATACAAACCCCTAAATACAGATCCCACCACCTACCTGGAAAAAACCACCAGACCAAAATAAAAGCCTCCCCCATTAGCGAAGAGATCCAGCAAAGAATCATTCCCAGAGAGAAATCATCCAGATGCCCCAAACTCTATGGTCTCCCCAAGATACACAAGGAAGGAACCCCACTCAGACCTATAGTCAGCTCCATAGGCTCACCTCTACAAAACCTAGCCAAATTTCTCGCCAAACAACTACAGCCCTATGCAGAATCCATCACCTCACACGTAAAAAACTCATTCCAGTTTATAGAGATCATAAAGAAACAAAACTTACAGCCCAGCGACCTACTCGTGAGCTTTTGATGTCATATCCCTCTTCACCCAAGTGCCTATCAAAGAAGCCTTGACAGCTATTCAAAACAAATATAACCCCCCCAAACACATCTTAGATCTGACCAACCACTGCCTATCCAACACATACTTCATCTATAATGGACAAAAATACAAACAAACAGAAGGAGCACCCATGGGATCACCCCTCTCACCTGTCATTGCAAACCTCTACATGGAACACTTTGAAACCCAAGCTCTAGAAAAATCGGATCACAAACCCAAACTCTGGCTCAGATACGTAGACGACACCTTCATAATCTGGCCACATGGGAAAGAAAAACTGGACAACTTCCTCACACACCTCAACAGCCTACACCCCAAAATACAGTTCACCATGGAAACAGAAGCTAACAACCAACTTCCCTTCCTGGATGTCTTAGTCTACAAGAAATCCAATGGCTCCCTAGGACACACCATCTACCAGAAGAAAACACACACAAACCGCTATCTGCACGCTCTCTCACACCACCACCCAGCACAGATCAACTCTGTAGCCAAGACACTCATCTCCAGAACAAAACGCTTAGCTGACGAACAACACCTAAAACCCGAACTACACACTCTCACCAATGTACTAACATCCAATGGATTCCATAGAAATAAGATTACAAACCTAATCCAAAAAGAAACCCCCACTAAAATCCAAGACAAAGAACAAGAAAACGGCAAAGCCCTCCTCCCATACATAAAAGGCACCACAGACAGAATCAGTAAGATCCTCCATAAACACAACATCAAAACAGCATTCTGCACAAACAGAAAAATATCCACCATCCTTAGAAACCCCAAAGATAAAATTGAATTAGAAAATCAAGGAGTATACGAAATCCCATGCACCACTTGTCCCACCACATACATCGGACAAACCAACAGAAGAATAAGTGCACGCATTGAAGAACATAAGAACTCAGTCAAAAAAGAGGAACCAACATCTTCCCTGGTCCAACACCTTAAAGCCACAGGACATGAAATTGACTTTAAAAATACCAGAACCATTGCCAAAAGTGAACATTTTAATAACAGAATAATCAGAGAAGCCATCGAGATAGAAAAACGCCCACACAGCATGAACAAGCGAGATGATACCTCCCGCCTACCAGCCATTTGGAAACCCGCCCTTATTGACAAACGACTCCCTAACACAAAAAATGATACCAGACCCACACTCACAAAAACCACACAGGATGTCACCACCACACATCCACGCAAAAAGCAAACCCAAAGCCACACCGATGATGAGGCACGACCACAAACCAGAAGCCAGACCAGAGCTGCATCATTAGCCACTTTAAAGCCCTCCAATCCATACATGAAGCAAACTGACACCCTCCATGAAAATGAGGCACGACCACAAACGCGAAGCCAAAAAATAGCAAGGCAGCCCAAAATCTTAAACCCCTCTGCAACTCAGACTAACCTGAGCACAACCAAACAGAACACTCCCCCAGCCAATCAGAGCACAGCCAACCCCCCAGCCAATCAGAGCACAGCCAACCCCCCAGCCAATCAGAGCACAGCCACGCCCCTAACCAATCAGAACACACCTCCACCCAATCAGAACACAGCCAAGCTCCCACCCAATCAGTTCATACCCCCACTGGCAGTTAAAAGGAAGAAACAGCTAAGACCACACATTGCTGCTCGAAGCACGAAGCTGAAAACACCAGCCTGAAGATGACGAATGGGACTTCGTCGAAACGTCGCCAAGACACTTCCAATTTTACGCGGGAGAAAACCCGAGCAACCAAAGACCTACATATATATATATATATATATATATATATATATACATTGCTTACTGCTGTACACCGCTTAAAGAGTGCTTGCACTTAAAGCAGTATATAAGTCTCATAAATAAATAAATTTGAGGATGATGGAAGTTCCATCATCTCAGTTCAAGACTTTTCACAAAGATGCCCACTCAAGTCATTGTGCCAAACAACCACACTAAAAAAAAAAAAAAGATTGCTCGTATATATAGTATATAAATATTATACTTTCGCTATTGCTTATGGAAAAAATGTATGAGTAAAAAGAAAGAAGGAAGGAAGAATACTGATTCTCTGTGTAGACAGTTGGAAAAATGAAAGAAGAACACGATAATTCAGGCAACAGCTTGCCACAAATGAATCTTTTTGGGAGGCACAGTCATCTACAGAGGGATAGTTGAGCATTTTCCCACTCACAAGAATTACAAGAGACATGGAGCAGGTGACAAAATTTCTCCCTGGAGATCACTCTGTAGTATTGTTCCCCAGAGATATGCATTGTTCCCACTCTGCTCATATTTTATTTATTTATCAAATTTCTTTACTGCTCATCACATTTGCATGACTCTAATAAACCAAACCCATCTTTAGCTCATGTTTATTGGACTGACAGTGTCTTTCATATATGTTTTATCTAGTGGATTTTACTGTGATGTTTCTTTTCTATTTTTTTTATTGTTGAATGCTGCCCAGACTCCTTGGGGCAGTGTATAAATACTGATAAACAAACCAAGAATAATAAACTTTCCTATATTGGTGCTTTAACTCAATGTTTTACTTTGGTCACTAGAGGAAAAAAAATATCCCTTGCTTAGGAAAAGATTGAATTGAATAATAAAGTGTGTATGTATATTAAAATAAATAGACTTAAGAGTAATGCTTAAAACATATGTAATCCATTTATTATTACACGTTCATTAATAATCCATTCTAGTGATTTAATTGAATGCTACAATATGTGCCCATTACAAATCTTATTTAGATTAAAACTAAGCTTTTCCCCTCTTTCTAAGATGTTTGGTTTCTTTTATTAATATTTCTGGAGAAAATATGCAATTAATCAGACACCTCTTCCTTTTCTGCAGACCAGCTTTTTAAAACTGTGAATTAACACCAGAGATTTCAGGCAGACAAAAATAATTATTTCAAAGGTTTATCATAACACTTTGTGTATGTGTTTGTGTGCATATGAGTTTGTGTGCATGTCAAATTCAGTTGACAAGAAACATCAGTATTACCTGCAGGAAAGAATATTAGCTGTAAATTGGAAGGAATGTAGTTAAGACTTGACTGTAATTTAACATAGGGATCTGTCTTTCAGAACCATTATATAGACAATCAAGGTAAAGGCTGAAACTTGTGACAAAAGAGATTCCTATTAGAGAAGTCACATATTGTCTGGACGCATGCATTGCACTAAGCTATAAGTGTGGTTTAATTGGTTTTACCTTACATTTTGTGTGCTTCCAGCAATTCTGGATTGTATGAATTGTGATCCCAGCCAGTTTTGTCTTCTTCTGCAAATCATGTTTAAAATAAGCCATGGCTAAGCAAATGTCTATGGAGATTCTCAATCATCCAAGTCATGACTGTCCGAAAGGTAATTTTTAAAAGGCAACTGGAATTCTTGGGGTTTTTTCCTTGAAAACATTTCACTTCTCATCCAAGAAGTTTCTTCAGTTCTGACTGACTGATGGGGAATGGACTGATTTATGTTCCTTTCTGTCATTCAGTCATTAGCAGGCCGGTTGTTAGCTCTCTGAGAGTCATTGAGGCCACTTGGGGGTTTATCGGTACTCTCAGTGATCACTTGAATATTCATCTGAAAAGCATCTTTGGGACATGGCTAAGTAATGTGTGAATCTTGCCATTTTTTTGGTGTTGATGACTTGGGATGCAGCTTTAAACTTCCAGTTCAATAAAGTTGGGATCTCAGAATCATTCATAGAAATTACTTCCACTTTTCTCCAAGGATCTAAAGTGGCATTTGATTTAATGGAGGATGAAATACTGTGTGGGGGGGAAATAGACGAGGCTAGTCTTTATCTGAGATTGAGTATGAACTGAGTAGGGCTAGGAGAAAAAATAAATTTACATGTAAACATCACTAACATTGAATATTAATATGCCCATTATTTATTGTTATGTATACATTAAAACTTAACAATTTTGTAATAACTGCTAGAGGTAACTGATCATATGTGCCTAATCTAAAAGCAGGGAGAGGAAAACCAACCCACACAGTTATCACACCTTCTTTGTCTGAGTTGTGTAGGTATTTAGGCAGTAAATGGCCAGAGTTGTGTCTCTTATGACCTAGTTCATAAATTCATCAGTTAGCTATATAGCAGTGGGTCTCAACCTGTGGGTCGGGACCCCATTTGGGGTCGAACGACCATTTCACGGGGGTCGCCAAACAACGCAGTCCGCCATTTTTTCCCCCTTTTCCTTAGCTGTGCTACTCCCTTTTATTCTATTGGCTTTTGAAAGCCAATAGAATAGACTCTCTTGAATAGAGTCTAATTCTATTGGCTTTCAAAAGCCAATAGGAATTGTCCAGGCTGTCTCTGCCCTGCTGAGCCCGCCAAAAGTCCCATTCTGCAAACGGTGCTGCGCCAGTTGAGTAGTCCTCGACTTACGACCAGTTGGGGGGTCACGGCATTAAAAAGGTTGAGAACCACTGCTATATAGTCTTTCTGTCTAACTGAAAACAAAATCTCCATGCTTTCTATTTCCAATGTCCTTGACCTTGGACCAGATGACTTCACATTTCTGACTAAAGTAATTTCCCTACTAGCCACTTCTTTAGATTCCAAAGCTGCAATAATGAGGATAGTTTTTCATGTCACTTCAATTATGGTTGGAGAAAACTATAAGTTATTATGCTATGAGTTAAGTAACTAAATGGGGAAATGGCCAAAGAGGTTCTTACAATTTATGGAACACTTTTAAGTATAACCAAAGTTGATTGTTTTAAACAGCAGCCAAAATTTCTGATCTCATGTTTTTTTTTCTCACTATAAACAGAGGCATAGAATCAAGATCACGCAAAGTATTAGTACCGCTTTACAAAACCCTAGTAAGACCATACCTGGAATACTGCAGCCAATTTTGACCACCATATCACAAAAAAGTTGTTGAGAGTTTGGAAAAGAGTCAGAGAAGAGCAACTAAGATGATCAGAGGCCTGCAGACTAAAACATATGAAGAATGGCTATGGGACTTAAGCTTGGCTAGTCTAAAGAAAAGAAGAAATAGGGGAGAGTTGATAGCAGTATTCCAGTATTTGAGGGGCTGCCACAAAGAAGAGGGGCTCAAACTATTCTCCAAAGTACCCAGAGGGAAAGAAAAGAAACAATGGTTGGAAACTGATCAAAGAGAGAAGCAACCTGGAATTAAGGAGAAACTTCCTGACAGTGAGGACAATGAACCAGTGGAATAGTTACCCCCAGAAATCATGGGCGCTCCATCACTGGATATTTTCAAGAAGAGACTAGACATTCACCTGTCTGAGATGGTATAGGTTCTCCTGCTTGAGCAGGGGCTGGACTAGAAGATCTCCAAGGTCCCTTACAGCTCTATTCTATTCTATTCTATTCTATTCTATTCTATTCTATTCTATTCTATTCTATTCTATTCTTTGTGAGAATTAAATTATTTTCCAAGAAAGTTGAGAATCTTAAATCAAATGGGATAAAGAGTTGCTTCTGGTATATAAGAAGAGTTGGTTTATCTAATATGTGGAGTTGATGATTAAAGTTGTATGATATATAAAACATAATTTCACTTTTCCATACTAAACAACATAATCTTCCCTTTGATTTCTACATATTTTTAATGCCCGTGAAATAGACCAAAGACCACTTGCACATATTCAGAAACAGAGAGTACCTTGCCTACTATATTACATAACACCTGAAATAGATAACAATTATATGGGCTCAGTGAACGAACTCAAATGAGGCCACATTCATGAGTTACACACTAAAGGATCTTCAAGTGACCCCTGTGCAAACTGTGTCTAGACAAACTTCATGGATATACTTGAAAATAAAAACTATGAACATCCAGAGAACAGCAAAATAATGGGAATCTTTTAATGCACATCAATCAGTGAGCTTCAGTTACTTAGTGTAATCACTTTGCAATGGAAAGGAACATCTGACAATTTTTCTTACAAGAGGACATTGAAAAAGGACAATGTTTGAAGAATAATATTGGCTGATGATAATTGAAGTGGTTACCTCTACCAGGAGCCCATCTACATACTCATGACCAAACTTAATTACCTAGATTAAACATTAAATTATTGACAAATGTTCTGCTTAGCTTGGTGGGCCAGTTCACTGTAAAACATAGGACTAAAGACAATTTCTTCTTATTGCTGCCATTTCTTCAAGCTTAACATCTTAACATCAGATTACCTACAGTAGACTGACAAGCATGGACAGGGTAAGAAACTCAAAGAAGACTATAGTGTTTCAGATCAGATTTCCCCTTTCTCTCCACACTATCCTATCCCTTGCAGGAAAGTGTTAGACCTTTTCTCAATACATCCTTTTGTAGTCAGTGGAAGCACATGTCTAAGTAGCAGAGTAAAACTAGGAAATTCGGGTGAGATGGAAGCTATTCTTTCTACAACAGATGGCATTTGCTACTGTCAGATGTGGCTACCAGTTTAAACACTTTTCAAAAAGGACAGGACAAATTTATGGCAGCTAAGACTATTGAGTGCTGCCAGTCTTGACAGAAGCTTACTGCTTCGTGAATTACAGGTGGCATACCTGAAATACTAGCAACTAGGGATCAATTGTGGAAGAAAGCTTACTTATCCATATTTCTGATCTTCCCGTACAGTTGGCTGCTGTATCACACAAAAGTATGACCTAATGAGCCTATAGCCTGACAGCAGTTTTTCCTATTTTCTTGCATTGTATAGATGTTTAGCCTGCCTAGATTGTCACCAAGCAACTGGGTACCTTAGGATTTTTTAAAAGGACTTAGATAAAATATTTAAACTAAAATGATTTTAATGGAAGGAAAGTACACTATAGTCCTTCTCTCTCTCTTCCCTTTCTTCCTCCACTCTTCTTACATTTATATTATCGTATTTTCCGGCATATAAGATGACTCGGCGTATAAGATGACCCCCGACTTCAGAGAAGATTTGCATGGTTTAGAAAGTCATCTTATATGCTGGAAAATACGGTAATATTTTCAAAAGAAACAGGTCCTTGAGCTGGGCAGAAGATTAGCATTAATTCTCTTCTGCGTGGTTGTATACAGGAAGCAGCTCCAAAGCTGGAGTTCTGAAAAGATTTTAAGTACATATTAAGAGGGGGAAAAAGAAAAATAAAAATGAAAAAAGGGGATCTTGAAACAGAAATAGTTTTCTTTTACAATAACATTAAAGCAAGTGGAGAAAGAAGACACATCATTCACTATAGTGCACAGGCATGGATGGTTTGGAATTTTATCAAAGAAAATATGGCTTTTGCAATACAAGACTACATTACTCACAATCAAAGAGGCAGAAGTGTTGATTTTAGGCTAAATAAATAAATAAGCAAAAAAGAGGATATGATTCCATTTTGGGAAGGGGAAGGAGTAGGAATGGAAAAATATGAAGCACAGCAGAGATCAGATGTTGCCTATATTAAGACATAATCTCTTGCCCATACTGAAACTTGAGCAAACTTAGTTCATTGTCCCAAAGGTGCTTTTTCAAGAGGCAACTGGACTTTCTTTGTTTTTCTTTGAAGAAAGACATTTTGTGTCTCATCCAAAAAGCTTCTTCAGCTCTGATTGGATGGTGGGGAATGGAAGGATTTATATTCCTGGCAGACAGCTGGTCATTTGCATTCTTTGAGGCCACTTGGAAGTTTATCTGTGTCTTCAGGGTCACCAAAGTGCTCCACACCCATTTCCACCATTCAGGTGACCTTCAGGACACAGATAAACTTCCAAATGTATATTGTAAATGTAGATTGTATATTGTCCCCAACAGTTTAGGTGTTCATTTTACCACCTGAAGAATGGAAGGCTAAGTCTACCATGAGCCCCATCAGGATCAAACTCCAGGCATGGACAGAGTTTGCCTATAATACTGCACTTTAACCACTGTGCCACCAGAGTTATATCCTTTTTGTTTTAGATTTACATGGGTACCCTTCTTAAATACATGTCTCTGGCCATCTAACAATATTAAAAATAATATAACCATTAAAAAAAGATAAAACACATAACCGCTGAGAGAAAATGGCAAAAACATCATATAGTCAGCACAATCAGGAAATGAGCTCCACACTGAGGATCCTTGGTTCCAGTACAGATCCAAGTCTGGAAAGTCTTTTTTTTGGGTTGGAGTCAATCCGATCTCTGGAGGGATGATATTCTAGAGGACAGACACCATAGCTGAAAAGGTTCTCTTCCTGGGCCCCACTAGACAATACTTTCTTACAAAACAGGATCTGAAATATCCTGGGTTGCTGGATTGTATGGTATATATATAAACAGGAAGAGAGACTATCTTATAAATAACTCACCCCCAAACTATGAAAAGTAGTCACCTTGCATTGCATCTATAAGCATATTGGTAGCCAGTGCAACTCAAGAAGCATGTTATCACATGTGTGAAATAACAGGTGCCCTTATTGCTTATGCCACTACATTTTGCACCAGTAGAAGCTTCTGAATACTCTTCAAGAGCAGTCCCATGATATGGCACTGCTGCAGCCCTATCAGAATGTCACTAAGGCATGGCTGACTATGAGAGATCTAAGAATGGGTCTAAGAATGGGTGCAACTGATGCACAATCCAAAGCTGTGCAAAAGCTCTCTTCTCCATGACTGCCATCTGCTCCTTGGATAGGAACCATGAGTCCAGGAGGACCCTCAAATTGGTTCCGTTTGAGGGAGTGTAACCAAAGCCTCTCAGACTTGCTAGGATTGAGTTGAAGCTTGTTGTTCCTCATCTAGACTCCCATGCCTCTAGGCACTGTGACAAAATTGTACAACTTGAATAAACAAACAAGCAAAACACAAATATTCTGATGGCCCTGATCATGGACCTTCTTGGTGACAGCTATAGGAATGTATGAACCATCAAAGAGAGAAGCAACCTGGAATTAAGGAGAACCTTCCTAACAGTGAGGACAATTAACCAGTGCCTTCAGAAATCGTGGGTGCTCCATCACTGGAGGTTTTTAAGAAAAGACTGGACAGTCACTTGTCTGAGATGGTTTCGGTTCTCCTGCTTGAGCAGAGGACTGGACTAGAAGACCTCCAAGGTCCCTTCCAGTTCTGTTCTATTCTATCTTTTAAAAATTCCTGTGGTAATTATAACTTTCAGGTTCTTCAAGCTATTGCACTGGGAACTCTTAATGTTTCTAATGTTTGTAAGGATGTTTAGCCACAGAAGTTGCAAACTATTGGAAGAATTGTATAGTGAAGGATGAAGAGGAAGCAATTTCTCTTTCTTCAGAGGCCATGAAGGGAAAAACACAGGAGGTTTTTTTTCATAGTACTATTCTACTATGCTTTCAATTCCACTGTAATCATAACTCACTGGCTAATAGGCAAATAAATCAGTCATGTAGTCAGTTTTATGCATAGATACAGGGTTTTTTTTGTCATAGAATGCCCAGAATGGAGTTCCGGCACCTTTTTTGGATGGAACCTTGTAGGGTAGGCAAGGCAGGCTGTATGACATGTGTGAGTTCCGGCACCTTTTTTTTTTTTTTACAAAAAAAGCATTGCATAGCTAAATCATAAGAGCTATCATAATACATATTTCAGTTCTGTACTGTTACCTGCTTCCAGATGTTAGGAAGGGCATCCAGCCAGTAAACGCTCAGCTTCATTCAGTTGCCCTGATTCTACCCTAATGCAAGGGTTTACAGGGTTGTTAAAGGAAAAAAACTGTGTCCTGCTTCCATGAGATGACACAAAAGGGAAAGTGGGAAAAACAGAATTGAAAGCCAAAAGTTGGTACAAGTTAAAATTCAGTTATTCTTGGGAATATTTAATTCCACAGTCTGATGCCTAGCTTCCTTCCTCATACCACTCTTAAAAGTCAACCAACAAATAATTTGTCAATTATAATTTAACATATTCCCTTTCCTTCAGGGTAAAGAATAGTTTTGCATAGCTTAGTGTTTCATTAAAATTAAATCTGAAGACCACATAAACATTTATGCTTCTTAAAATATCTGTTATACTGTGCTCTGCTGTTTTAGCAGCCCTTACTGTTCTTGAAATCTTCAGTGTGATTTGTACATATACACTTCATTCTACAAAAAAGTTACAGATGAGCAAATTTTAGGGTGAAACACAAAAAATGGATTGGTCAACCTTTCTTTATAGGGTATTAAAAATAAAACAGGGGAAAACTCCCTTTTCACATCTTCGATTTTTACCAAAGCACTATTTCAACCCCAGTAGCTGAACAAATAAGAATGTCTCATTTCTCCACAGTGGGTTTAAATAGGATTATAACAATGGAGAAATTGGTAGATAACAAATATGATTAGCTATACTGACTGTGAATAACTACAGTTTCCCACAAAGAATCTGCAAAACCTGCCATTGGTTAAGCTGGATTCACACTTACAATCACTTGACTTCAATTATAACACCGTGATTTATGACCATGATAAAAATTATTGTAAAATTAGGTCCAATCACAGGATGACTCAACTAATGACTGTGCTGACTTAGAATGGAAATTCCAGTCCTGACTGTGGTTGTAAGTTGAAGATTACCCGTATCTGTACTAATGAGAAAAGGGATTGTTCCAGGTAACCATTCAAACTATAAAAAAGGTGCCTGATATAATTAAAGAGCTGCATAGGAAGGTATCAGGCAGAAACCTAAGTTGGCTAAGTTGTCATAGGAATCCAGTTGTGTTTTGAAAATTTTATTACAGTCAGTCCATTGGAAATTGTATAGATTCCTAAGGATGTCTTAACTCTGCCAATACTGTGTGTGAGTGTGTGTGTGGGGGGGTGTTTCTGGATAGGAAGCTTCTTTAGCCCTTTTTGCCTCCTCTGAATTAAAAAACAGTGCTCTCCCAGGTGAGTCCTGGTATTTTCCATCAGAAGGATATTTGTGTCAGCAAAAATAAATTTAAAGATTACTAACTCATCCAGCATATCTCTGAGTTAGGGTTCTGCTGTAAGCCACTAATATTTAGCTATGTGTCCCCTCTTTACAGAATAAAAGAATTATAAAACTGGAAGGAGCTATATAGATGCTATATAGGCCACTAGGACAGCTGTCCCTAGTGCTTTTTAAAAGCCAAGATATGTTCTTGAAAGCCTCACTGCATTGTCTGCAGAGAATAGAACAGAAATATGGATTCCTGCAATCTGGGGGGACTGGCAGTCCATGTTTTAGAGGTGGCTCACTCTGGAATAAATATAATAGTGAGGAAAATATGCAGCCTTGATTTACACCATTTATACATTTTTGATAGCACTGTGGGAATGGCCCTATATTTATATCTTGATGTACCTTCAGGAAACATTTGTATTAAAGAAATTAGATGCTGATCAATAAAAGGGGTTTCCAACTTTCCTCACAATTTTACTTTGAAGATTAAATGCTGCCTTGAAATCTATGAAAGAAACAATTTATAGCAGCAGGAGGAGATTTTTTATATTATTTTTGATGAGGTTGTTGAGTACAAGACAATGATTCAATGGTGGATTGGACTTCCCTGAAGACATTCTATTCATTTGTGAGCAGATTTTTTTTTTATTTCAGAAGCCATCAAGTCCATTCACTTGCTCTGAGGAGAAATCTAAAATAAGACATCTCTAGAGATGATTGCCCAGAAGGCACCAAGAGAATTGGAACTCCCTAGATCAGGGCTGAGGAACCATGGCCTGCTTATGACTTGTGGACTTCAGCTCCCAGAATTCCTGAGCCAGCCACACTCATAAAAAGGCCAAGGTTCCCCACTCCTGCCCTAGATAATTGGTTCCATTACCAACCTTCTGATAAGGTTTTCAACTGGAATCCATTAATTTAAGAGATTTGGGGAGGGTTTTTCAACTATGGGTGCCTGAGAACACATCATGGTCCTCTTTCTATGGGACCTATTCATAAATAATTATCTCCCTGCTTGATCATCACAAAACTCAGCGTAGTTTCTTCCATTTTGCCTTAAAGACCTATTCTTTCTACCTGCTCATTTTGCTGTTTTTCTTAAAGCACAGAGCCAAGAACTGGGCACAACATTTGAGCTGAAATCTGACCAATGCTGAATGGAGTGGAATTACTGCTTTCTATGATTTTGAAAGTACACTTGAGACTTTATTACTCCATCATACCTGTATCAGCATTTTGTACCAAAGATTGTATTTGTGCTATTTACTGAAATTAGGAAAAGAGGTCCAATTCTAAATGTGCTTTTAAACTCAGCCAACATGTAAGTAAACAGCTGGATTTGCTGAAGAGTCAAAGTATTTTGCCATAATAAATTATATTGAAACCTTAATTACATCAGAGGTTAATGTCAATAGTTGGCTCAGGACACATTTGTGTATTTTATGAAGATTAGTCTCAGCATGGAAAATCAGAATGGACTTTTTAAAAAGCAAGCCAGTTTTTGGACCTTATGAACATAAGACTAGTAAACTAATTTATTATATTCCATCAAGTCAGTGTTGATCTGAACCATCAATCTAAACATTCTCCAGGCTCACTCACTTCTACATGACCCTTCAACTCTTATAATGTTGCACTGCCCTGATCAATATATTTACTATTAATAATAGTGATTTAATTATTTAACAACTTAACAAGTAATTATGCAATTACTTATTAAATAAAATAATAAATAAATTTACCATCACTGCTGAATTTACCATCTACCGGCTTGTTTTAGGTTGTCTCTTCTCTTTAATTCCAATTTTCTCAGCTTTATCTCACTTATTTCTCAAGACTCTTCTCTGAAACCATCATTAAAAAGTGTCAATGCTTCTGTTTTGTGTTCATAGAGTGTCGCATACAAAACCGTTGTCTGCACAGGTCTAATCCTTGCAAGTATAGACAATCTTTTCCCCTTCACTGGAGGATTTCAGACAGATGCTAGATGGTCATCAATTGCATTTTAATAGTTTATCAAACTATAAAATACAAAGAGAAATTTAAAAAATAATAGAAAACTAGGAGGAGGGGGAGGGAAGAGAAAAAATAGTATAAGGAGAGAAAAGTAAAGAAAAAGGTACCAACTTCACTCTTTAGCACAGTAGAAGATAACATTACAACCACAACTTTTTACTTTTACACAACAGTGTGTACAAACCATTTCTATAACAATAAACCTATCTAATTAGCAAAAACAAAAATCAAAATTTCACTTTTTTTATTGCAAGCACAAAATCCAGAATCAATTTCAAAATAGCAACAAGGTTAGATATATTCTCTTCTTAGGATAAAAGAATCAATTTGACCATCTCTGCTTCTCTTTGCTGTGGGGAATAATATGTATGTACTTCTGTTCACTCATTAATCTTTATCATAATTCATATTAAGGAAATCATCTGTATTACTTCAACTTTTTTAAAGAAAGAAAACACTTTTTATAGTTTGGACGGTCATTTATTAAGACTGGTGTAGGGAATCCTGTAGTGTAGTATAGGGGAATGGAATTGATGACCTCTTAGGTCCTTTCCAACTCTGATTCTATAATAGAATTGGATAACAAAAATATGACTGCTGGTATTTAGCTGAGGCTGGATTAGATCCTGGATCTCCTGCAATACCGGTGATGGAAGAGAGATTATTGTAGCTAGGAGGAACAGACTGAAAATGTTGCTACGTCTCTTAAATCTACAGGTGCCTACAGAGACCTCCATGCTTCCAATTGATAATGATATATGGGAAGATAGTGGGATAAGTTGTTGAACAGCTGTTGCAATGAAGACTTCCAGCTGTTCACCAATGCTTTTTTACCAACATTTAGCACATGTGCCCTTCAGTTTGAAAATGAAGTCTCTGAAGCAGATTGGAGGCCACCATTAACACTTAAAGTTTCATCGCATCACCGGTGAGTGACTTGCTGATGAACATTTCTCCCTCAGCACTGCTTTTTTTATTACTATACCTCTTCTAAGGAACTCCTTTATTAGCAAGCCGCAATGTGATCTTACAACAGTTTGGAGAGGTAAGCTGTTCGCTCCATTTCTCTGGATAAAAGGAACTCATAGCCAATCCAAACAATAAGATAAAACAAGCCAGGCCAAATACTCTATTGTGCAATTACATTTTCCTGGTGGGTACAATAAATACACTTTGGAGAAACTTTTGTTGCAAAGCTTATTGCTTGCCAGTGATGGAAGAGTAATCATTTTAATTCATCACATTAGTCCACAGGACCAGTGGGGAAATAAGTAAACAACCCATAATTTTCAAGAATTAAACTTGGATTATAAAAGTAGCTGGCATCATTACAGGATGAGAGATAACAGATGCATCAGGTAATTTGGCACAGTGATGTCTTGATTCTTGTGGGTTTTTTTTTTTTAGCTTGTTCCAAATGCCTATGACCACTACTACTACTAGCAAGGATTCTTGGGACCTTCTTGCACACTATTCTATTTCTGATGAGGTTTCCTAATATGTATCTGCCAATAAGCTTCACTTCCCTAATTCTGACTTCACAAAACTTTCTAACTGGAATATGGAATATTCTTTATTGTCTAAGTATGAGTGGACACATAAGGAATTTGTCTCCGGTGCATAAGCTCTCGGTATACATGCAAACAACAAAATGATAAGTCATAGGTCATAAATCATAAGATACAATCATAAATCATAAGATACAAACAAGTGATTAATCATAAGGTACCAATAGGAGAAGATGCAGGAAAGATGAGAAGATGAGAAGGATAATAGCAATTATCCTACAGCGTTACCACATGGGTAAATATCTTTAGGCAGGTGTTTATTAGAGCCAGGCTTTTCAACCAGTGGTATGGGTACTACCTGTGGTACAATGGCACCTGTCAGGTGGTACACGACCATCCTAGAAAAGTGGTAGCGGGGAGGGGAATGAGCTGAACTGGTGGCAGCACCGCACAAGCCTGAGTGAGAGACGGCTGGAGCTGCAGGGCTGTCAGGGTTCAGTGGAAGCGCCAGGATCAGCACTTTTTTGGGACTGTCAGGGCTCAGCTGGAGCTTGGCGCTGATCCTGGCACTTCCACTGAGCCCAGAAGAAGTGCCGATCAGCTGGAATGTTGCAGCATCTTCAGGTTCTTGTGATTTACATTCAGATGCTGGCAACTGATTCATATTTATGATGGACACAGTGTCCCAGGGTCATGTAAAGTGACCAAAATCTGCTGCAACCATCCAGCAGACGGGGGGAATAAAAACCAAACACCCCCTCACCCCACCCCCGCTGCCAAACCTCAACAGAAATGCTCACAACAATGAAAACCTCAGACAGGAGGAAGAGTGCTGCCGGGCAGGCAGGCAGGTGTCTTGCTTGGCTGTGGCTTGGGGGGCACTTTTTCAGTGCCATTATAACTAAGTCACTAAGTGAACTGTTGTAAGTTGAGGACTACCTGTACTTCATCACTTTTTTCCTTTTTGGGGGGGGGATCATCAAGTTTTTGACACCTTGCTAGGCAACTGGTGGTATTTGATACTGCCATATCCTAAAAGTGGTACAATGGGTGAAAAGGTTGAAAAGCCCTGTATTAGAGTGATAGCATGGGGGATGGGGGAAGAACTATCTTTGTGTCTAGTTACTTCCTAACTTGATCATTTAACTTAACATGACCATTTCACAGCTAGGCTATTCTGCCCACACCTAGGTTTCAAAAAGAAGCTTGTATGGGGGAAATGTTCAACCTTTTTAATGAATGTGGTCCAAGGGAAACTTACTCTGTTAATGATATGAATAGATGGGAATGAAGTGAAGGAGTACAAAAGAAGATGTGGAAAATAGGAGGTTGCTTTCTGGAAGTTTCTGGAAGTTTCCTGTTTTCATTAGATCTGTTTTGGATTTTATGATTGGAGGGTGGAGAGGAAGATGGTTAGAATGGAGCAGCTGACAACTTTTTGATCCATCACACACTTTCCTTTCCCTTCAATGGGTGAGGAATAGTTTAGGCTAGTCTTTTCTCTTTAGACCCAGTGTAATCCAGCTCATTTTAAAACTCAAGGTTGTTCCCAACTATTGTCTCTCTACACCAGATTTGGTCCTTTGTGTTCAGTTTTTAGAGCATTCTTATGCAGAACAACAACAACAAAGAGAAATAATGACAGATGGACAGAGTCCTAGCCTCCTTTGCATATTTTTTCTCCAACAGAGTCGTGGGGTCCTTGGTGCTGAGTTTGGTGGTTTTCTTGCAGACGTTTCATTGCCAAACTAGGCAACATCATGGTGCTGCAAAAAAACCACCAACCATCAATGGCCCCACAGTTCAACCTTAAGCTACAAGTATTCTTCTATCTCTTCTTATTGGTATGATTGGAGTTCCAATAACAAATAAGAATGGAAGCTGTTGGATATCTCCTTAGGGGGGGAAATCTATTTATTTTTAATAGATGTACAGAAACTTAATCAATAATAAACACGTAGTTTAAGCATAAGTGACAGACTATTCCATTTGTTTTCAGAGATACTACAGAATGATCTGGGTCATATTCTTATTATCTTAAATAGGTTTGAGTTGAAAAACATGGAATGTATACAAACAGATCAATTGATGATCCTTTTTCTGTCTAAAGAAATCCAAGGAACATTTGATAACACTCATCATATGAGCGTCTTCTATTCACATCATACTTATTTCACAATGTAAAACTGGACTATTTCTTACTGAGTGAATCCGTGACTTGTACATTCTCGTCTGCAAGATCATTAAAAACTTCACTTTTTGCTAGTCATTTAAAAAATGCATTCCCGATTCTTGACACCTTTTAAATGGATATGTCAAAGAAAAGATATGGAGCTTATTTATGCAAAGTGTGAACCCTTCCACCGAGCTACGGTCCTTTTACCAATGCCTCAGTTTCATTTCCAACATGCAAAACAGCCATTCTGGCACTCGCATAAAATTAGTTTTGCTCAATGGATTCCTTGTCATGCATGTGCACAGAGCTTAATTTGTGTCCAATTTGAATTTTTGTTTTACTCCAGTGACTCATTTTGCTGCATCTGTGTTTATGCTATAACCTGTGGATAAGGCATGTTTTGCTAGCTGTGAGCTGGCTGGGCTTCTGCTGATGATTGCCATGTGCTGGATTATTTTTGCAAATACGCCTGCCTACCCTTCTCTCACCACATTTCCTAGCTATGTTCCCACATATTGTGTTCCTTGGCCCACTCAGAGCCACTCAGGTGGAATTTCTTTTGTTTACCAGAATAGCACAGTTGCTATACATGCTATTTCTAGGAGTTATTTTTTTAAAAAAAAAAAAACACCCCACTGATGTATTTTATCATAGCCATTCCTTTGATCTTCCATATATTGTATACCATAAGAAACCTAATTAACAGAGGAAATTAAGATGGTTCATTACAAGATATTAACTCATTGGCCATACAATTATTCTTTTCCTTCCATAAACACAGTCCTCATGCCTATTTACAATACCATACAATTGTCCAAAGGCTACAGTCATAATTAGGGATACATTCTCTGAACAGTGATGCTTATTGCAACCTAATTCAAGATCTCCAGCAAAAGGCAACCATTGATTTTTAGACCGAAGCAATCCCTGAACTGAAAAATAGAAGACAAAGAAATAGAAGCAGTAATAGATTTTATTTTTCTTGGGTTCAAAGATCACTGCAGATGACGACCGCAGCCTTGAAATGAAAAGACACTTGTTCCTTGGGAGGAAAACCATGGCAAACCTAGATAGCATATTAAAAAGCAGAGATGTCACCTTGCCAACAAAGGTTCATATAGTCAAAGCTATGGTTTTCCCTGTAGTAAGATATAACTGTGAGAGTTGCACCATAAGGAAGGCTGAGTACTGAAATATTGATGCTTTCAAACTGTGATGTTGGTGAAGATTCTTGGGATCCCTTGGACTGCAAGTAGATCAAATAAGTCAACCCTAAAGGAAATTAACCCTGACTTCTTTGGAAGGATAGATACTGAAGCAAAAGCCCAAATACTTTGGCCATCAAATGAGAAGAGAGGACTCATTGGAAAAGACTCTGATATTAGGAAAGACTGAAGGCAAAAGGAGAAGGGGACGGCAGAGGATGAGATGGTTAGATATGTTATTGATTCAATGAACATGAATTTGGGCAAACTCTGGAATACAGTGGAGGAGAGGGGGCCTGGAATTCTATAGTCCACCAGGATCAGGAAGAGTTGGACACAACTTAGCAACTGAACAACAACATCAAACTCTTGAACTTGCTAAATTGTTATGATCAGTTTATAAGGTAGTAATGGAAAAGGCCTTCCAGTATCAATTCTATCTGAGTCTTCTTTGAAGCTTAAAGTTCTGAAATCAATGCCACTAGACTGTCTTTACATTAAGTAATTCTCTCTTATTCATTTGCTTAATTTATTGGCTTTGCCCATCTTTTATACCTTTTTCAGCAAATTTAGAGTATAACAATAGAAACCGTCCCCTCAACTATTTTGTAACATTTGTGCTAGTGACATCATAAACTTGTGGCATTAACACAGTTTAAACACAGAGGGAATCCTGGTCATCTCCATTATGGTATCAATATCATTTAGACTTATATGCCGTTCCATAGTGCTTTTACAGCACTCTGAGCAGTTTACAATGTCAGTGTATTGCCCACAACAATTTGGGTCCTCATTTTACTGGCCTCAGAAAGATGGAAGACTGAGTCAACTTCTAGTCTCATCAGGATTGAACTCCAACTGTGGGCAGAGTTTGCCTTCAATGCTGCATTCTAACCACTGTACCACCAGGACTGATATCTTACTCATAGAAAGGGCTTTAGGAAAATTGATCAGCAATGCTCCAATACTGAACTATAAGCCAGCCCCAGCAATTAAGGCACTTCTGATTTCCTCATTGAAAAAGCCATTTGATATGAGCCGAGGTGGCGCAGCAGTTAGAGTGCAGTACTGCAGGCCACTTTAGCTGACTGTGTTCAGCAGGTCAGCGGTTCAAATCTCACCGGCTCAAAGTTGACTCAGCCTTCCATCCTTCCGAGGTAGGTAAAATGAGGACCCAGATTGTTGGGGGCAATGTAAATATATATATACATTGCTTACTGGTGTACACCGCTTAGAGAGTGCTTGCACTTAAAGCGGTATATAAGTCTCATAAATAAATAAATAAATAAATTTCATTTGACTATAGTCTAAACTGGTCATTAGCATCATTGTAGCAAGGAAGTTGGAGATATAGTGGTGGTGATGCAGCTTTCTTAATCCACTTTTCACATCCCTCCTGATCAACTATTAGAGCCACTCATCTATTTTTTTTTTATTCATGGCAGTATTGGAATTGATAGCAGGTTAGATGGAACTGCAATCATTGTAAATAGGTCACATCTATTAATATAATGATATCCATATGTACAAACTACTAATACTTTTTAAGGCTGAAATGAAATGTTACATAAATGTCAAGTCTGAAAAAAAGTAAAATGTTTGAATAATGAATACTTGCAGTCCTATCCCTCATATATTAAGGAGTAAGTCCACTAATTCCAAATCAAGATTGCACTGGAGGATGAGGCATTTTAAGGGTATAATGCCAAGTAGCAACTGTCCATTTTAATCCCTTTACATTATTTCTAAAGTGTCTAAATCCAGCATTGTCTGTAATTTATTCTGAGTTTGACTGCAGAGCATTTGGCACATCATTCAAAAATGGAAGAAACAAAGCAGAACACATATTGGTGAGGAACAATGTGCTCCCTGGGTTCACTTTAGAAACAAAACCAAATAATTTGGAACTTCAAGATACATAATTTGGAAACATCTTTAATCATAAGCTTTCAAGAACTAAGCTGGATGTTTAACTGCTAAGAATGCTACTGTCCTTTAATGCATGAAATCCCATGGCAGATGGAGTCTGTTAATGAACAATAATTGCTCCGTAGGAGTTTATTTTTATTCTGTTGCTCTGTGGTTTCAATATTTTCCCTTTAGGGAATTTTTTAATGGTATTATGCAATTATATCTGCATAGGTAAGTCAACATAAAGACCTTTTCTAATTATTCTGCCAGTTATTCATCTCCAGATTGCAGCTCACCATGCTTAGGAACTTTGGAGTAAGTTTAAGTGGATACCTTTAAGTAAAATCCGTACTTAAGGATGGCAATTTTTGCATGACTGAATTGTGGCATTCAGGATGTTCTAAATTACTTGGAAGTTTTCTCCTCTTGCTCAGGCAATTCTTTGGTAAATTTTATAGGAAATTTAAGTAATCGTGGGGTTTATCTGACAGATACAGTTCCCAAATCTGTAAGTGTGTATGTACAGGCCTACTAAAAATTCATTCTGAATTGTAATTTTCAATGAGATAGGAAAGGAAAATTACTAAATACACGAGGGTAATGATGTTAAGACTTTAAACGTCAATTAAGCCTAATTCAGAAAGAGAGAGTTGTATCAAAAACAGAGGAGGAGGAGGAGGAGGAAGAGGAGGAGGGGGAAGGAGGAGGAGAAAGGGAAGGAGAGGGAGAAGAAAAAGAGGAAGAAGAGGAGGAGGAAGAGCAGAAAAAAGAAAGAAGAAAATTTTTCTTTCCAGATGCTTGGCTGTTAGGGAGAGATAGAAATAGAAAGTCTCCACCTAAATTATTCAATTCCTTGGAAAGAAGAAAACTCCAAGGAAAGTGGAAGAAGGAAAAGTGAATATGCAGTATCCTTAATATCTATGGTTTATATTTGAATGACCAGAATGGGATGTGCTTGAATTTCTGGAATGTTTACATATTTTGCAGACTGAAAATACCCATCCATTTTGCCTTTAGGTTACCTTACTTATAAAATGAAGTATTTGCAATATTTTCCAAACTGGAATATCAGTTCAAACAAACAAACAAACAAAACACTTTTGCTGCTAATAATTCTTCTTTGATATCACTTAAATGGTCTCTCTATTGGATTATGAGAAGAATTTCTGAACCATTCCATAAACAGTTGAAAAGCATTATTTACCAAATATAGTTATATTTTGCTCATTTTCTGAAAAATACTATTATCCTGTTTATACTGTACATTACAATGACTTTCCTAGAGTTCAATAATATTTTAGCATTAATTTTCTATCAAAGACATTTTAGGAGAAAAAGAAACAAGTTTTTTTTAACAAGTTCTCAGTTGGCTCTAAGTTGAAACATTCTTACAAATGAATGCAAGGTTGGGTAGCCAATAGGGCAGGACTTAAGCAATTGTGCAGTGCTGCCATATATCAGAAACTATGACACTTTGGTCCCTAATTGGCTATTTTAAGGCTCCTTTGAAGGGATGAGGTATCTACTCTTAGCATAGTATCTAAAACTTGGGAGTTACAAGAGACTGTTGGGAGTCTGGGAAAGTGATAGAAAGGAAATTAGACATAGCCAATCAGGAGATATCAAGAGAGTCCATTGGTAGCTTGGCTTATAAGTGCTAACAATGGAAGGAGTATTTCACATTTTTCAAGACTCTGCCTTAATAAACTCCCTAAAAATGAAAGTTGGGAATTTTCTTTCAATTTCCAAGATTATTTAACCCAAGACTAGCTTTAACAATTTCTTGTTGCAGTCTGTAATTCTGACTTCATTGATCTGTCCCAACAGATAGGATAGGATTTGACAGCAGCACTGTAAACAGTTTCCATTCCTACTCTATGTGTAGAGCAATCTATGTTCAAAACCCGGCTTCCTGCAAACTCTTAACTCTTCACCCCATGTAGATAGATGTACAGTCTGATTCTATTATATGACAGCAAAGGTTCCTGATAGATAGGAAAAACATGAAGATAAGCAGTTGGTTCAGAATTGAGATTAGGGTTAGGAAGCTTATTTCTGCCTTCAAAAATTCAGCATTAAAAAGAGAGAAGAAAAATATATGTTTCACTGAAAAAGAGAAAGTGGTTAAAGTAATAAAAATATTCAGCAAGCATTATCAGCAATGCTGTGATAAATTTGAGGGATATAATTACATGTGATCCAAGTTTTCATTGAAGACAAGTACTATTGTATTCTTGTATTATATATATATATTCTTTTCTTTCTTTACACTTTCTTATTTTCTGGTTTATTTCATTTTGTTGTTGGGACCCACTTATCTGATCATATGAATGACTGGGGTATAAATATGGCTAGGCATCAGATCAAAATATGCCTCAGTATTAATTGCTAATAGAGCAAAGTTTTCAGAGTAAAATGAAAGTCTTATAATACAAAATGAGTTACCAACACAATGAAAATTAATATTATAGTCTTATTATTTTTAAACTCCATTTGTCACATTGCTAATGAATATAAAAAAGTTAAACGTGAAAGTCTTTTATTCTTTAATCTAAGCCTTTCTTAGACATTCTTATCTTACTCATCTCTTTCTTTCTAACTATATATTTCCATTTCACTTTCAAAACCTCTATTGGATCTGTTTTCATTCTTAGCTTGCTGCTTGCTGCTTTATCTTACCTGCGCCTGGTATTGTCCACCCACATCTAATTTGGAACTTCTTTACAATCCATACAGTCTGAAGTTATCTCTAATGTTCCAAAATACACTCCAGTGACTTTATTTTTAAAGCAATAATTCTTTATTTTTAAAGCAAGAATTAGAAATAGTAATGTAAAAGTAACATTCTATTCAGAAGCAATATATTGTTAAAAAATATAGATGCATGAATTTAGAAATTTGCCTTTGACATGGGTTCCTATGCATACTATTAATTACATTTTTCCTTTCAAATCTGAATTGCTGCATAATCCTAAAATTAATTGTATTTAAGTGTAATTTGATTTCTAATGCACTATTCATTATGATATGGAATCTGACTTTCAGTACATTATTCAAAGCCAAGTGTAGCCTGTTAGGCTGGCTAGACTTTATATTTAAATATGTTGTACATATTTGAATAAAAATATTAATTGTAGTAAGCCTACAATATTGCCTGAATTATATGTGCTTAATGCTCTTTTGTTCTTTTCTTCCTCTGCTTGGTTGTGGATTGTGACATAGATTGATTAGCCTTGTGGTACGGTATCTCTGCTGAATGTTGAACTTTAACTTGTAACACTGGTTGACTACTGTGATGATGTTTTTATGAAGAGAAGCAAATAACTGAAAATGGTGATGTTGACTGATTTATGTTCCCATGTCCTTCCAATAACAGAAATATGTTGTATTCTGGAGAAAAAGAGTAATAAGAAATAAGGGTACTAGCCATCCATAAGAAAGCTACTAGGCTAAACTCAAGAAGGTATGGACATTTGGATGCCAAGTTATCTAGAAATGTAATATCTTTCACACCAAGCAGAGAAATAAAAACATTGGAATATTATATGAAGGAACCAATTCCAAACTGGAATGAATAATGGGGTGTCAATTTAGATGCAGTAAACATGAGGATAGACCAGAACTAATCATACCACGAGGGTTTGGAAGCAATGTTGACTTTTCAGATTTTGAAAGTGCTACATTTATACCTGTTTGATAGAGGACATGTGCCATTTATTTCCTGACAGATATCTTGCCTCTCAACTGGATGTCCAGTAATTCTTAAATTTTTGACAATTAAAGATTGACCATATAAAAATGCAAGGGCTTTTTGCAAACAAAACAACAACAACAACAAAAACCTAATAAAATGTGTTTAAATGTGTTACTTTCTTATGTCTCAATACCTATATCTACACCAAAATATTATTGCTTTCTAAGTAAGTAAGTAAGTAAAGAAGGAAGGAAGGAAGGAAGGAAGGAAGGAAGGAAGGAAGGAAGGAAGGAAGGAAGGATCACTGTAAAAATGGCCAAAACCCCCTAATAAACATCAGCTGAAATAAATTTTATGAATTTTCAAAAGGAGTAATACTATTTTTAATTTTGAAATAGAATTGGATTTTTAATATGACTCTTGGGACCATTCTCAAGTTTATGTATTTATATACAGAGCTTTATTACAATGCTTTGCTAATCCCTAGTCCAAATCTGTTCATTTTTTCATTTTTGCAAAAGTAGAATACATTATTGATTGGCAACTACTTATGGTTTATTGTAAAAACTTTGCATTGTCAGGAGAGCAATTATTGGTAATCCTATTACTGTGTCAGAAACATTGCATTTGTTTTTTAGTTGAACTGATTCAGCGGAATTATTGACTGTAAAGGACAAAACATTGTCTCTTGCTTTTCTTCCCCCCAGGCTGAATTAATATACAAATTGTGATGAACAAAGACAATAGCTATAACAGCTAGGCTGGAGTTTTGTAATATTTTATACAAGGGACTGATTTTGAAATTGGTTTGGAAACTGCAGTGAAAATAAAGCATTGAAAGTCACATTTGGAATTCAGCATGTTATGGCCAGATTTTACCTATGCCTCATCAACTGTATTTGTTTCTAGTTTATTTCCAGTGTAATTAAAGCACTAGCACAGACTTTTTAAAGCCCTTTACAAGATATTTGAAGGAGCTCTTGTCTTCACACATCCTTGCCCTTACTTTAAGAAGGTCAAAG